>NC_132892.1:20536454-20751454 GCF_030463535.1 Salminus brasiliensis | reverse complement strand
TGGCTGAGCCGCTGGCCAATGGTAGGCGAGGCGCCAACACTGCGGTTTGAAAAACGGCCCTTTGGACCCCGGGTGCAAACCTCGAGGTCTGGTCCTGTGGTGTCCGGGCGTTTCCACTGGTGTGGAGAAAGCGTTCATTCGCAGCCTCCGAGCTAGGGCTGGGCGAAAGACCTTTATTTTTTATGGTAGCTACATGATATTTATCACGGTACATGTAATAATGGCTCCCACCCTCTCTACAACACGGTGATGAGACACAGGAGCACGTTCAGTGTAAGACTCAGTCCACCGAAATGCACCACAGAGCGCCACAGGAGGTCATTCCTACCTGTGGTCATCAAACCCTACAACTCCTCCCTCAGTGCCAGGTTCACACTACAGTTCAGCTGTGCAATACTTAAATTATACTGGTCATATGTGCAATAATAATAATAGTACTGTAATAGTACTGTACTATAATAATGTGGCTAATAAATGATTATCTTATCTAAATTTAATGTGTTCATAAGCTCTGGTGCAATACTTTTCCATATTTATCACAGTTATTACCAATATGTCACTTTACTGTATTCATATAATTTATATATGCATGTACATTTTTCAAGTTTTTTTTAATTTTTACTAAATTTATTTTATTAATAGTGTTTATTCTTACACGAACGGTTGCAACTGTAACAACTGCAATGTTCCTCCTGTGATCAATAAAGTATTTCTGATTCTGATCACAGACTAAATACATAAGAAGTAACAGGTTCTTAAAAACTACTGTTCAGATACTCTCCTGTATGGAATACAGTGATTTGTATTATTCAACATCTGCTGTTGGTAACGAAACCTGCAGTTGATCAGTGTCATTAAAGCACTAACAGTATCCTCGATATGCTCAGAAAGGCATATTGTCAATCACAATAACAGAAGTCTTCTCAATATGATGAAATATCGTCATCTTGTATACTGTATAAATCCCCCGATACCCATCCATCACATTCCTACTGTTAAAATCCTCAAAGCCAGAACAGCACTGTGTCAGATTTTAACTTTGTTTACTGAGAGGCATTCCTCAGGTTGTCATATTAATGTACTTTATACAGAATCCGACGTAATCTGACTGTATCGGTATCGGCGCTGATACTGGCACTTGCACACAGCATTTGTATCTGCAATACCAAGAAGATTTAAAAAAAATATATATATATTTTAATATATATATTTTTTGGTTATGAAACCAAATGTTTAAACAACCAGTAAAAGCCAGTTCTAAATAATTTGTCGTTACAGACGTTTAATGGAACTTTTACATTTATTGCACTTTTTTTTTTTCTGAAACCAGAAGTTGAGTTTGAGCAGCTTGTTTAAAGACTAACACACACTGAAGTTTTGTAGCTTTTTACACAGAGACTTGAAGCACCAGAAGCACCAGGCCACGGAGAACCCAGATTTTACTTATTTGAAGTTAACATTTGGCGTAGCGAAGTGTGAGGTGCACCAATATGGGAATTGTGTGCCAATACCAATATCTGATATTTTTCATCTACATCCTGCAATACTGATAAACAGATTGGTGCTATATTTAACTTGGGATTTTTAATATTAAATATATTTTAATATATATATTTTACACTCATTATATGTAAAAAATACAAAACAGCTTTTCTCTTCATGTATCCCAGCTTGGGAATCCAGGTTCTGAGTGTAAGGTCAGCCATGCTACAGCATCCCTGGAGCGGAGAAGTAAGTTGCCTAACTGGGGCAACTTAGCTGATCAATGATCCAGCGCTCTAACCAGTGAGGATAGAATCACTGTCCCCTCAAGAGGTACTGCAATATCTACCAGTACCTCTTATATATAACTTATATATATATATATATATACCTTAGAAGAGGGGGTGTCTAAACATTTGGACATATAATTTGAATGATCAACCGATTCAAGGCTTATTCAGAAGTGTTCTGTCACTGCATTGAGGTGTTTACATTTTTTATGGCCTTTAAAAAAAAAAAAAAAGGAAAACCTTCAGCAGCCTGTTGCTATTTTTAGTCTTTATCCTTAACGGAAGTTTCCAGAGAAACTCTTTGAGCAGAGAGCCCAGTAAAAAAAAAAAAAAGTAGTGGTGAAAAGTGTGCCATGGTTCAAGGCTGAGTGGGAGCTGCTTTTCGGGAGAACTCGATGTGTTCTTTAGTTTGTGTAGGTTATGCTTAATCAGTTTGTTTTTCATCTTGTACAACAAACGTCCCTTACGACGTGATATTTATGGCAAGCCGAACAGCTCACAGCACCTCTTGTTGTTTGTCCTCCAAACCTTATCCTTCAATTATGCAGGTTATCCAGCGTTTCATGCCTCAGCCAGACGTTTAGGAGCAGTGTTGGGCGCTTCTGCCGTGTCTGTCTGCAGATCAAAGAGGAGGAGTTTGGCAAGCGTGTTTGTCTGAAGAAGAAAAGAAGGTGTCTGGCATGTTGGAAAGTTTTGTATGTGATGATGGGAAAGCACGGCCAAAAGACTAGGCGATGAGTCACTATAGCTTTCGGTCCTAAAACAGCCAAACAGCTGCTGAAGCCACGCGCCGAAACCTGGCCAAGAAACACGAGCTTTGAACAACTGTGGCCAGTCAGAACACGACTGCCTGCAAATAATGCCTTTAAGTGTTGAGGGCTTGAACAACCAGGCCTCTCCTAAATTATCAATGCCTTTTTAAAAATAATGCTAATCCCCTTGAATCAAGGCCCAATTTTGTATGTTGTAGAAATGTGTGTATCAGCATTGACCAGTCTACTCATGTTAAATGTGGAATACCAGCATTGGCCCAGAATTCCCATATTTGTGCCTGGCTAATAATCCTCAAAGAAGAGCACTGACCAATAAACCTGAATTCTCAGCTACACTTATCCACACTGCACCTAGCTCTCCTTATCACGTTATCTAGTGGGAGTTGAATTGTGGCATGCCTGTGTTTTTCCTGCTTCCCCTTTGGGTGTTCTCCAGGAAGACCTGGATTAGTTTCCCCAAGGTCAGACTTCCATTGCGTGTTTCAAATAATGCTGCTGTCTGACCGAGGGCCGGCTCTAATCCCTGCTTCAAAGCACTTAACGTTTCTGTTCTGTTTTGTTCTTTCCCCCCCCCCGCTGTAGCTGGAGTGTGTGTTGCGGCTGGTGCAGGTTGGATGTGAGGTGAACGCAATCACGTCTCGGTTTGCACAGACTCCGGCACACATTGCTGCTTTTGGAGGACACCCAGAGTGCCTCTTATGGCTCCTGCAGGCGGGCGCTGATATCAACAGACAGGTAGGTGCCACTGTAAGTCTGGCCTGTGGCGAGTTGAGCTCCATTATTACAAGGGCATAGCTGTAAACAATTCTGCACTTTATAAGTTATCTGTCGTAGACTTTTTATTAGTACTTTTTTCCACTTCTTAAAAGTCTTAGGAAGATATTGGGGAATGAGGCCCATTTTACTTTGCTCCTGGTTACATCTTTTGATTGAGTGCGTATTGGATTTCAAATGTCCCAACAGTTGAGGTAGTCCAATTCAAAGTAGTAAACCTTAGCAATCAGTTTCTAAATACTATGTTGTTTCCTTCCCATTTAATCATTTTGCCACAGCTAGCCCACAAAAAATATTAATATATTGGCCAAACCAGCAAACCAACTCCTAATGCTGTAGGTCAAAAAAGTGGGTCCTAACAGTGAAATTAAATTTACCTACAGCCTTTATTTTGAGTTGATTAACAAAACTGAGTTGCTGCTAGACCCACAGTTTGAGCTACAGTAATTGTTTTATTATTAAGAAACCATATCAGACAGCATACACTTAAGGATGTGGACTATTTCAGTTTTACTAGTAAGGCTGGATCAGTTAATAATTTAAGACGTTTCAATTTAGGACCAGTGCAATGTAAAGTAAGTAAAAAGTGGTGTCCATAATTTGTTTTGGACAAATTTTAGGTTATGTGACATGGAATGCCTCTATTTCTATTTTCCTCATTTGAGCATCATAAAACATTCACCTTTTTGACCACCCTAATCCCTAATCCATTATTTTAGAAATGGAGAAAATAATGCATATTAAACTGCAGTGGTGACAGGCTATGCTGTTCATTTGGGAAATTGCTGTGCTGCACCAGGGGCCTCTAATGGGTAAGGGCAATCAAGGTGAGCTATTATGAGACCAGTGTTTACACTTGCGGAGTCAACCTATTTGTATTACATAATGTGAGGCTCATTTTGCTTGGAAAAACCTTTTATTGCCAGAGTGTATATTGGTTTTGTGCAGTGTTTACACAAAAAAAAATTCTAACCAAAAACAGAAGAGTATGTTAAAGGAATGAGGATGGTTAATTTTGTATGTTTGCCTAATTTTAGCACTTTCTTTAACCTTGTAATGACAAAGAAAGTGGCGGTTTCTTTGCCTTTAATGGACTTCACAAGGAATCGCATGGTTTCTCCATGCAGGTGTTGCACTTATTTTAATGTGAACAATTTCATAAGCAAAATGACTTCCCCTACCTGCACAAGCATGTGTATAAGAATATACTACACACTTCGGTCGCCATTTATTGTTACTCTGATTAAACAAATCAGTGTTGCACCCGCTTGAGCACACTTTTCACAGTGCATCCAACAGTAAAGGCAGCATTTTTACGTCTTGCAAGTGTGGCTGCCCTGTCATTTATCACTGGGGAGGCAGCATTTGAAGCATCTTTTGAATCCCTGTCATTCCTAGAAAGATCTGATATTTGATTGATTAATCTACAGACACTTTGACCCTATGTAAGCCCACTTGCCTCCAACCCTCACCCTCAACTCATCCAGAAGTAACTATGTAAGAGCCAAAATGCCCAAACCAAAGCTACCTAGCAACCTCTTTGTCTACTTTACAGTGATCCGTGCAAATCTCTACCAAGCTGATCCTCTTGCACAGGATCATCCCATGACTTTGACTGACAGCTCTGTAAACTTTGGCAGATGTCTGTCTTTTGGTTGTCAGGCATATGGATACACAGATAAGCCAAAACATTAGACCCACTCATAGAAGTAAATGATGATAATGCTGCAACAACTGCACAAATCATTTACAGGATGTGATTCAATACAATACAGTGGGAATATGATGCAAATTATGTTTTGTGACATCATAAATTATAAAGAAAGGTAGCTGTGACATTACAGTCTGATCAATTGATTGATTGATTGATTGTAAAGTGTTCTAACATTTTAGCATTTAACATTCAGAAGTAGCCAATCATGCTTAAACACTCTGCTTCACACAGTGTTGCAGGCTAGAGTTGGTACAGAATTAGATCACATTCCTTTTTCTCTCCAATATCCAGCATTTCCTGTTGATGTTTGCCTGATGCTCATCCATACTGACACATCATCTGTAGGTTAGAACAGTTAGCTAATTAGCAAGTTCATTTTACTGCAATAATAATCCATAAATAATCCATAAATGTGACAATTTGTAGAATGCTGATGTAACTGAATGTGGAAACTTTCGGATGAACATTAAAAGGGTTTAGGTCACACCACAGATATTCAGAGCACTAATGCCCTAATATTTAATAATAATATTTAGGGCTGTTGGCCTCTTTTCTATTTTCTATTTCTATTTTCTATTTTTAACAGCCGAACAGTGGAAGTGATGGGTCATCCAAAATGACCATAGGTCTGCAATGATCTACAGTCTCTCATTTGCTTAAATGCTTAAACAACAATGTCCCCACACTATGTAACTAAGGCATAAGACATACACATTGTACAAGGAGGACAGCAGGAGGGTTGCTCAGGGGCTGTCTGAGCAGAGACCTGCCTGCTGCAGCACCAAGCGTGCTATAATTGTGCAGTTTGACCTACATTCTGCAGCATTATCCTCTTGTTTCTAAAGAGCAACTAGTTCAGCATGTCTGCTTTCCTGTCCCTAGGGGGAGTGGTTGAGTCAGGGTTAAGAGTTCACCCTTTCCTTGGTGGGCACTGGCTCTGTCTCCTAAATGTTCTGCTTGCATTAAGATGACAGCTGCTGCCTCTAAGTGCACTCTCAATGATACTGTTGTCAGCGCTTAATAAATAATTCATCAGACTGTAGACTGTAGTGTTGTCTTAATCCTGTTACAGTCGTGAAGGCGGGCTTTACGTTCAGATCTTTACTAAAGTGGTCACTGTAAAACTACTGCCCAGTACACATTTTCTAAATGTTGATTAAAAGCTTTAGCTCTGGATTACTGAGCTAGAATATGTGAATGTGCTCCTTAGATTTTCTTGTTCAAGAACCGCCTTGGCCTCCCCAAAAAATGCCAAAATCCAGTCTAACTGTGGAAATGGATCTTGAAACTGACATGGGAGGCCAGATTAGGTCATTGCGATCAGCCTAGAGGTTCAGGTTTGAGTAATGTTATTTTGGAATATTTTACTTGTGAATAAAGACATATTACATGATTCTGCTGTGTGTTTTAGGACTATGTGGGTGAAACCCCCATTCATAAAGCTGCAAGGGCAGGTAGCATGGAGTGCATCAATGCCCTGTTGATATCGGGTGCTAAACCGGAGTAAGTCACCCTCTGCTTTTTCCTTAGTTTTCATATTTGTTGTTATTCATGGAACATCAATGTCCTAAAGGGACCTCCACCTTCCCCAAATCTACAGCTTAAAAGAGCCAGATGGTTTAGAAGTAGAATGCCTCAAGTCACTGGCAGCCTGATTTGCCTGGACACTTTCACCAAATGGAGCCAGCTGGTTTTTGGGTACACAGGGGCTATGGTCCTATTTACACTGACTGAGTTTCCTGTTAATATACTAATACTGGGTAGGGCCTCCTGTTGCTCACAAAACAGCCCCAGTTATTCGCGCCATTGATTTCACAAGATGTTTAAAGCATTACTTTGAGTTTTTAGTACATGTTCACATGCAACACAATTCCTGTAGACTTTTCAAGAGCTTTTTTTAATGCTGTGGATCTCCTAGCCTATCACGTCCCTTAGATGTTCTATTAGATTCAGATCTGGTGACTGGGAAGGCCTCTGAATTACACTGCACTCAGTAAAAGATGAGTAAACTGTGGCCATAAAGGGATGCATATGGTCAGCAACAGTACTCAAGAAGACTGTGGCATTCATGTCGGATTGGGAACCTTCCCCAGACCGCTACACCACCAACTGTTTGAATAAGGCAAGTTAGGTCCATGGAGCCATGCTATTGATGTCCAGTTTTGACTCTGAGTAACTCTAAAGATTGTTGTGCTGAAAATCCCAGATCAGCAGTTATAGAAAGGCTGAAACCAACCATCATGCTTAGAATCACTGATCACATTCTCCCCATTTCTGGTGGTTGATGTAAACACTATGTTTAAGGTCTTAAAGGTTGCATATTGCTTCTTAAAACCCATGCCCCTTTCCTACCAGCTTTAACCATCTCGCTTTCTTTTTTATGGTAAAGCTTACATTTAATATTAAATAAATTAGTAAGTTAATTATGCTATGCACCCCTGCGTATAGAGACCCAACAGAAGGTTGGCCCTGCGGTAAGGATTTGTCTGGAACGAATCAAGCTGCCATCCTCTGATTTAAGTTTCCCTGCTGTGTAAAAACGAAGAGGCTCTTAGCATTTGGCAAGCCAAACATGTTTGGTGGAGTTCCCTCATTTAAATGAATGTGTCTGTCTTAACCTGTACCCATGATTCCACCTAAAGGTAACATTGAGTTTCTTCTATACATTGAAATTTGTTATATGAGATTGAGTTGTGCTATTTCATAAGTGGACAAAAACAAATGCACAGTTCCTTGTTTCCCTTGACACACAAACAAAGGCTGAATAAGTGACACTATTTTATGATTCTGATTTTCTGATTAAATGGCTATTTTGACCTGAGCAAACTAGTAACCTGTCTTAAGTAACCTTAATTTAAAATAACTTCTGGTCTGTTTTTCTTATTCACTGATTGAGTATTATGTTCAATAAGATTGATGCTGTTCTATCCACTTAAGATGGGAAATCCTGGACAAGTTAAGCTTACCTTCTGATGACAGAAGTCTAAGTAAGGTGTAGGGTTAAGGTTGGTGATCTGACTACTACAGTCAATACCTTCTGGTCTAGGGAAACTGACTAGGTGGACTGTGCATTTGCATTTGTTATACAATTTTAATTATCATAATGTGTTATGACACTATAAATGCATGCATTATGTTTCTACTTAAACTAAATGTGTCATTAAATTTAATGAAGTGTTTACTGCTAATACTTGAAGAGAGGAAAGCTCATTGTTCATTTTTAGGAATTTGTTTTTGGGGGATTCTTTTCTTGGCTGTAAAGATAATACCAGATTACAACACTACTGTAAACTGTGATTACACTATTAATGTAATTAAATTAATTACATTTGTTAACATTTGTCAAATATAAAAACAGGTCTAACAAATGTAGATGGCCCGACACTCCCTCATTTCTGTTGTGTTTTAAATAAGATGTGGCAAGTTTCTATCAACATAACCCCTCCATTTACCATTTATTAAGTAGTACGTAAGTATGGTCAGTTTGAAAATACCAGTTTTATTGAGCTGGTGAGAGGTTTCATTTTTGTTATACTGTCACTCAGGTATTTTGGTGATGAAATGGATAATCTGCACTTTCAGAGATACAAACAATAAAATGAACTGAACTCAACAATATCAGATTAAAATATAACTAGAAGATTAAAGATAAACACCACATTATAAAATACTCATTTAATATGTACTGTAATTTATTTGATAAATAATTGGCAATGTTAAGTGGTTATGTATCTAAATTAAATGGATAAATTGAGTTTAATACATTGACTGGCCTACATCAGAAGGTTGAAGTGAGCAAGTAAGGTTTGTGGTTAACAGAAGCATTAGCAGTAATGTTAAACACAAGGAGTTTGATATAGGATATTTACTAACCTAAACTTTGTTATAAGTATAACTTTGGTTATGCACAATTCTTCATGATTCAGTATGAAGATATGTATTTTAATGAAAGTGAAACATCTGTAAAATGATTTCCAAAATCCATTATTAAGTCTTTTGGTTTGGGAGTTTTTCATTTAGAGCCATTATTGAATTTAATTAAAATGATCAATTTTATGCACGAAAATGATAAATGCAGCATAACATTTAAGGATAATTTTTACATGGATGTTTTGCAATTAGTTATTGTTTTTAAAGCGCTTTAAAAAATTAAGCATTGTGATTTTGACGTCTTGACTGACTAAACAACCTTACTTAGGCTGCATATATAGTCAGGTAGTGTGATGGTCCAACTTTATTTATTTATTTATTTATTTATTTTATTTTTTATAAAAAAAACAACAAATTCTGACTACCCTTTTCCCCCCAAATAATCATGTAATGTTTTTTCAGAATAATAGATTGTGCTATAAAATGCACATTGTGCCATTAACCCATTTACACACATTGTATTTGTATAGTTATGTACGTGTGTACTGAGAATAGGAGAATATTCAGTTAATCTGCCTTGACCGATTGACAGGCAGTACAAACTGGGTTTCATGTGTAAAATTGCATCTTAATTTTTAAAGGTGTCCCTGGGTTTTTTTTTGTTTTTTTTTTGATGGTCGGGGATAACATTCAAGAAGTGTACTTGGGAACTTCTGTCTATAGACTTAAACTGAGTGTCATATTACATCTCATGAAACTAAATAATAAACTCTTCTTAGCTTATGCTAAACACAAACCTTTTTCACAGATAATCCTAAAACAGATTTCTGAATTTCAGGATTCTGTGTTGCCATTGTTGAGAAATCCTTACTCCAACCCAGAGAAAACTCAATAGAGATTAATTTGGGTACTACGTTGCCTATTTTAAATGGCAAACCTGATGTATTCTTCTGATGAAAAGTGTGGACCAGACACTTGCAGACTGAAAATATTTAAAGGCTGGCTGATATTCTAACATTCCAAAATGTTGCTGAAGAGATCTGCATACCTGCTAGTTCAGTTTCTATTTATTGTATTGAATACAAATATTGTTTTGTATTGATAACAAATAAATACAAATAATATTTATTAGTATTTATTGTACTTCAGCAGAACATGTCTGCTGTTATGCCTTTTATAAATGCTGTATTACTAGTCTAGATAGATGTAATCCCAGTTGCTGCATTTTATAATATATGTATTTTTATGTATTGGCATTGGAACATATATACATAAACATTCAATATTGGCGAAAGCCTGGAGCATTCTTGGTTTAGATTATTAATGACACTTTTCTTCTGAAGTGTAAATTGAGGTTTGCAAAGGAATTATTACGATTTATTGTAAAAACCTATTAAAACTTTGCAGCCTATCCCAGAGGGTTATTTGTTAAATATCTACTTTATTGAGAGTTAACCACAGAATTACTTTTGGTCTTTGACACAATACAAGTTGATGTTTGCCACTTTTTAGAAGCGTACGAAAAACACAGTGCACAGTTTTACAATAAAGTAGTTTAGAATAGCTAAATGAAGTGCTGCTGCTCTGTAGTGTGTATCATTCTAATTGGGTATTAGTTCCAGTTTCACAACTATTAGAATTTCTATAATGTTGGATTAAGTTCTTTTATAGACATTGCCAAGTCATGGGCAGTTAAATCTTAAGGTGCTTAACCTGCCATCTACATCCATACATGGTTAACAGGTAGTGACTGCCCTAAACTTACAACTCGCCATGGCTATGTCTAAATAAAATGTTTTACATGCATCTGTTATATCTCCAGGCTCTGTTCCTAGAGGTTCATAGATGAGCAGTATTAGAAATTGTCCATTAATACAATTTGAATTTCTGCAGTCGTTGATTGTTTCATCAACTTGGTTTCAGAGCACATATTTAAAGTCTTTGTGATGGGTAAAGTAAAAGCCTTTTGGAAAATTTATAAAAGGTTTGATTACTTGTTGCTAGTAGTATGTGACCAAGAACAGTTAGTAGTCAGCAATAGGAGGCTTTAATTCTGTCAAACTGGGTTGATTTGCAAAGACGGGTTGACTGGGTTTATTTGCTTCTTTAGTTTTACATTTGAGATACTAGGCTAACATTGCATACACACTGAACTTAAACGGTCACCAATGTTCTCTCTGTAAATGACTGAAAATGTCTGAACTTAAATCTTCATTTGTTTTATACAGACAAATCAAAGTGGCTTAGAGCAAAGACTTCAGTCTATACAAACAGAATATAAGGGCATTGAGGCATTTTGAGTGAGAACTGTTCCAATTTAAGATTCATATGTAAAACACTCCATGCTGTTTTACTAATTATGTATTTCATATTGTATACATGTATTTACCCATATTGTCTTGACTTGAGCGTCTGGGGTAAGTGATAAATTGCTATTAAACGATTCCTTTAATATTCTAATCAGCAAGTTCAATTCAGAGTAAAAAACTAGGATATATTCTATTAATGTCTTATTGGGCAACAATAAAGACGGTCAGTCTAGAAGCAGCAGGACTTCATTTAGCTTTAACCAGTTCTGTGACCTGTATAGGTCACTGCCGCATGAGGCCTATGGCTCTGATCCCTCAAAACAAATGAATTTATGTATTTAACACATTTTCCATTAAGCTCACAATACATGATAATATTAAAATATTGTATTGTTCCTTCTTCTCTTTGTAATGAGCTTTCAGCCCTCAAGCTTCATATGAAATTGTAATTATTTGCAGTCTAACCTGCAAATAATTATACATTTTTGGTTAGTGAAGTTAAAAATTGTTCAGAAAAGTATAGGATGTGCAAATAGGATTCTCAAATGTGTTTCTTCTTTTTTTTTTTTTTCTTGTCAATGTTGAATCATTTTGAATTTGACATAATTGAGATCATGTCACTCTTTTCTGAAAGTAGCATGTTCACAAAAACTATATATATATATATATTGAAGCTACACTGTGAACCATTACAGAGAAGGAAAACCCCTACACATCTCAATGTTTTGCAGCCATTGAATTTGAACATGACTTGATTTTCTCAAGTAAAGCCCAGAAAGGGGGGAAGCATTCCAAAAACTGCTGAATCTGCCACACGTGCTTCAGCGAACACCCTTACAGTTGTGGCATTGAGTGTTCTCACTATCGCTTCCTTCAGTATCTACACACTGGCAAACTGTCGAGGTATTTCTTGCGGTGATTGGTTTTGTTTTTTTAGGAGAGCAGTAATGATAGCATTGTTTAGACCTGCATGCTTTGCTTAGACAGCATTAGCTTTATTAATGATTTTTCTTAGATATTTTTTTTTATTTTGTAGGAAAAGCTCAGCTTAGTCTGAAAAGGTAAAATATGTAATTATGATATTGTTTAGACATTAGCATAAATTTACCACTGTGTAGGAAAGGTACACTTGTTTATAATCCTCAGGTGCTTAGAATAAAAAAGCAAAGCATTATAGGGATGCTGAAAGCATTTAAATGCTTCCTTGGGCAAATGTAGTAGAGTACATTGTGGGTATACAATTGTCTTACAAAACCTTTCTTTTTCAGACTGTACTTCACTTTCAATGCCAGACAATGACTCAAGAACATAGTTTCTTATCATCTGTTGTAATGGATTGAGGGTCAACAATACTGCAATAAAATATTTGCATTTATTTTAATTAAATTTGTAATTCTACATAAGTAGATTTAGTCCCATATTCTGTGTTTTAAAATTGCTTGCGTATCGCCATAGGCAGATATGTACATGAAGATTGAAAATCTGTGTGAACCCAAAATTCCAAAAATTCCAAAAAATTCCTTTTTGATTATTTTAATCGGATAAATTGCAAGATTCAGTTACACTTTACATTTTTAAAAACTTTCAGTTTAAAACCAATTGATTTATTGGTGATTTTATCTTTTTTTTATTATTATTATTTTGTTGGGGTTTGTCAGAGCAGGAAAGTGAATAAAATTATACTGTTGTATATCATGCATTTAATTCCCTGCATTATTGCTTTAAAAAAAGTTAATGATTTAGGTCACTTATTAAATCTGTTACTTATATTAAATCTGTACTTAATAAATCTAACTCTTAGACATAGTATTTTTCTTTGGTACAAGCTTCTCGAGTTGGTCAGTTGGCAGTTCTCAATGTTGTCACAGGCGGTAGTATATTTTTAAGGGGAAAGTACATGAAGACAAAATGTAAAAAGGAAATGGATATAATAGTAATAAAATCTACATGGGAAAGATTACATCAGTTCTGAATGTTGGTTTAAATATATTTTATTTTACCAACCCCAATGTTACATTTGTTAATTCTACTATTCAAATGTAATTACGTTATGTGCATTAAATTGTTTACATATACATTCTGTAAAAAGCAAATATAAACAGCAATCTGCTCTTCTTATTTGTCCTTGATTTCAGTGTCAATAAGTGTCTCAATGTAGAGGGTGTATTAGATGTTAATTTATAGATGTCCATTCATATTTTTATTTTAAATACTGTAATTAGATTGTTTAAACGTATAGAATACTAGCTTTTTATCGGATTATTTGCTACATGCTACAATCATTGTCTGGCATTGTTTAATGTGGTGGGAGTCTTAATTCTGTAGCTCAGCAGATTTAAATAAACGAATGCCCTCGGAGGTATTTAAAAGTTTCAGAATAATTGGGGAATTTTTCTTTTAGGTAGAAACTGGTAAAAGCAGGCCAGTCATGCTGTAAACTTTTTTTAAAAACTGTTTAACGTTGTCTTCCTTTTGTGCTCAGGACTTGTTTTCCCTGTAAATTGTATTTATCTCTAAGATTGTGAAAGATGATGAGGGACAGAAAGACTGAATTCATGAATGAACCCACTAATACAGCCCTTTTAGAAGCTGCCATATAAGGAACCCACAATGTTGATTTTATTCTAAATATATAGTTTAAATAAACCCTTTTTTACTCAATTAAAGAATTTCATCAAGAATTCATTTCAGTTTTTGTGAATTTGAAGGCTGTCTAGTAGTTTATCATAATCATTTCTCAAAAGCAATCTAAGAATGTAATAACTTTTACTTTAATGTTTTAACTACTTGTTTTTTCCTCTTTGCACATTTTTGCCATTAAACTCCATAGATGAAATTTCTGTTCAGGAATTGAATAACATCCAACTGCTGACAGTCAGCACTAAGGAGACATTTGCATTAGCCTTTTTCCAACTCAGAATCAAGAAATAAGTATTCTTACTGTTTAAATATATTTTAAATTATTATTTATTATATAATTGTTTTGTAATCATTTAAAATGTTTTTTTTTATATTTGAAAGACTTTTGAAAGATGTATGTATTTACTAATTACTAGCATCACGTGTATTTTAATGTAGCTACTAATTAAATTGCCATTTCATAATTTCAGGATATATAAAAAACATTTTAGTATGGATTAATAAAAAAAAAAATGTAACCAAACTAAGTTGTCAGATTCTTTTGTAAGAGAATAAGCAAATGGTTAACAAAGGAACTATTTAATTATTTGTAGTTAAAATATATAAAAAGCATGTACTGTTAAGTCTCTAAAATATTCACAGGAGTAGGTTCATTCCTGAATTAATAAAAAAAAAAAAAAAATAACACAATCTTTTTGTTTGTTTTAAACACTGCAGATGGATTTAACTATGTACTGTTGGCCTGTGCTGAGGACGTTTGCCCCGGAGTATTTTGGTTGTTTACATTATTCTAATCTCCTGATTCTAAAATTAGCTGGTTGCCTAATGCACGGCTATCATACTTGCAGTGTCTAAAAATTGGCTGAACCTCAAACCCTATTACTCTGTGAGTAATACACAGTTAGTGTTTCATTGGTGTTTGTGTTGAAGACATTTTGTCTTGGACAGCCTGTATGTCTCAAGTTTTTAGAATTCCTCAGGCCATGAGTGCAATATGATTTTTTTTTCCTTTTGCAGTGTATAATTAAAACTTCTTACCTTGCTCATAGTAGGGAAAGGTTAGGCAGTCATTAATTGATTGAAATATTTTTCCCCTGTTACTGTCTTATTTAACATTGTTGGCGTGTTCCACTCTAATTTTGAGTTTTCTTCGCTATGCAGATTAAGGAACGCAAATGGGTTGACTGCGGCCGACCTGGCCCGTGTACAAGGCTTCCGGGAGTGCGCTCAGCTCCTGTCCAATGCAGAGAATAAGCTCAGACAGCTCAATGGGTTTGGCCGTAATGGTACTGACCACTCCCCTATCCAAGGCCGAAGTCTCCTTAATGGGGTAGCCAATAGAAAGAGGCTTCTGGATTGTTCGGAGCCAAATCACATCAAAAAAGCAAGAACTGACAGTAAGTTTGCTTCATGGAAGATGATGATGATTATTATTATTTTAGAATTATTACAGTGCTTTGCAGTTTTTTTCATGAATTTCTGCACCAGTTTTTCCTCTGAACATACTCTTCAGAGAACAGTGCACCATTATTTCAGTGCCCACTAGGTCTTTTGCAGTCAAATGAGGGTTTTAATTGGCCTTTCTAGCAATCCTATGAGTTGTTCAGTGTTCTCTCTCAATTTCTTATTTATAAGTTGAGGAACAGGTGACCAAAAACACATTTTGGTGTCTTATCTCCTTATAGCCCTCTTGCTTCATGGGCGTCAGTTATTTTAATGTTCAGAGTGTTGGGCTACTAATTGTTGGGACAAGGTTTGAGGACTTCCAATGACTGTGGACAAGCCATAACCCTAACAAGCCAACAAAGGTCAAAGACCTCTATTCACTAGAGACCCCTAAACTACATATCTTTTGAAGATCGGTTCGTCTTCTACTCATTAGAGCCACCATGTACCTCTAATTATGTCCAAATTATGTAATTTGTCTTTATGCAGAAAAAATGTGCATGTAACTAATTTCAGACTGTTTTCTGTTCAGGCATGGATTTCCCTTTGAAGACACTCAATGGATCGGTGGGGGAGGTGGAGAGCATGGCTGTGGAACCTGCTTCAGACAGTCAATCAGGTGGGACTGGACCTTTTCCACCAATGCCTACTGACAGTGAGCGCCATGAAGACAGTGTTGCCATGGAGAGCCTTTCTCCCACCCCACGAACACTGAAGGCCACTTCTGAGGCATCCATGCCTGTTCCCTGGCGTTGCACAAACTCCTACGCCTATTTGTAATCACCATGAGAAATCTGTAAACCTTTGTAGTAGTCAAATAGTAGTTTCAAAACACTGAAAATATAGTTTGTAGGGCCATCTGTGATCAAAACAGCCTGCATTTAATTATATTACAGCGTAAAACTTTACTCCATACATGTACAAAGAGCGGTGTAAATATAAGATAAGAAGATAATGTTTAATGTTCCTTCATATGTATGCATTTTTATCCTTTTTTAATAGACATAAAGTGGCATAAAAAACGGTCACATCTATGGTTTAGTTTTGCACTATTTTGTCCTGTTCAAGTTTTAAAGCTCACTTAATATTAAGGGATCTTTCACCTCATCTTTGAAGGTAATGCGGTTTGGCCCAGCCCTTTCAGTTGGCTCTTGTAAAGTTTCTTCTTTATGTTTTACTAAATGGTTATAATTATTAATACTACGCTGAATTAAATCACTCACCCCAACTATACACACACACACACACACACACACACACACACACACACACACACACACACACTCCTATCAGAATATTATGACCACCTACCTAACCGCCCTCGGATGACACTAGCGATATTGTATTAGGTGATGGAACGTGTCCTTTATCATTTGCCAGAGTCGTCATTTCCCCTCTGGCATCAATGGCCCATGGTGTCCCACTGTCCTGCTGTTCGAAGACACTCTGTGTGCAAGAAGACCATTCTCTGTATACCTTTGCTACTGTAGCTCAAGAACATCCTGTGAAGTTGGCGCTTTCTGAGCTGCTACCACCCTTCGCCCACTGTCAGTCTTGTTGGAATATTATGACCAGCTCTGGTTTGGAATTAACTAGGCCTGGGACGTTGCAGGTGCCATGTGACCATGTTCGATGCATGTATAAATAAGCGAGAGCACCAGTCCGTTATAGCGGAGGCAAAAAGGAAATCGTCATGGGCAAAGGACGCACTGTAGTTAAGGTCCAGTGGTGTGCAGAGGGATAATGACGACTCCAGCAAGTGGTACAGAGCAGAGGATACATCACTGTGGAGCAGCTATCCTCTATAATGACCACCTTCCATCATTTAATACAGTATCTTGATAGTGTCGTAGGTGGTTATTCTCACTATTAGGTAGGTGGTCATTATATTCTGATGTGACTGTGTGTAATAAATGCCACCTTCTAGCTTGGACGAGATGTAAATATTTACATTTTAATGGTTGGTAGTTCTGGACAGACCTTTGTCTCCCTCTAATGGTCAGTTTAAACTTTTTCCCTCTTACAAGTGGACAAAAATGTGCAAATACCATGTCAAACTGAAAAGTTTGAGTAGAATAGTTTTTAAAAAAAATGAAACGTTAGGAACAGCAAATTAAAATGCCAGTGGATCACTGGTGGGTATATTGGTCATATTTGGTCAAGCTATTCCTGTAAGATCAATCTTGTTCTGTATAAAATGTTTCCTGAGTGATTCTGAAGACACATCATCAAATGAAACTTTAGGAGAGCATTATAACCTGGTCTGAACTGGCATCACACAAGTCCTCAGCTGTTCCCCATCTTTCACCATACACTCGGAGGCTGCCTGGCTCTCTCTTACCTGTGTCTTGTTTTGAATGACAGATGGCACCATAGACACAGCCACATGTCTGAAGAACGGTCATGCGCAACAGAAGACATTTGCTGTCAACGGCGTCGCCGTAAACGGGCTCTGCCACCCGACCCCCACGGAGTCTGACCATATGGAGAATAGAAGCGATATGTGTGGCTCGCTGCACCTCAGCGGCAGCCCTAGCAGCTGTGTGTCCTACAGGCCGTCCTGGGGCGCGTTCCCCTCTGACTCCAGCGAACACCTGCACTATGGGTATTACCACGGTTTTGGAGACACTGCGGAGGACCTGGAAGACGTCAACAACCGCCATGATCACAACACGACCATAAGGGTCGAGCAGCACTACGATCAGGAGGTGTTGAGTGCCATGCAGCTGTTTCACGGCTCATGAAGGCAATCCGCCGTCCAGCTGGAATCAATCCGCCCTCCGTCCGTTTGAGCATAAGTGGTTGCGTGTCGTTTAATCCACCGGCCGCCTTAAACCCCAGTGGTTTAGCTTGACTTCGCTCTTGCACCTTATCACAGGCCACAGTGAGAAGTGGTGTTTGTTTAATTTTTTGTTTTATGAATTCTGGGGAAAAGCCCTTTCATTGTACCAAAGGGGACTTTGTTTTTGTATCAGACTTTTCTGAATCCTTCATTTTATGGTATGTTTGTGCGGTAGCCTAGCCTGGGTGATTCGTTCTTGGCGATGTACATTTCTTCCCCCACTTTCCACAGCAGTATGAGGACTGAATGCTCTTTGTATGGTTTGATGATTCATGGATTTTTATATGAACTGTGTTTGATTCTAAGGCTTGGTGCCAATATATATATTTTTTCTATGTAGCTTGGCACTATCGTTATGAAAAGTTTTGTATGGAACTTTTTTGTGTTTGTCTTCTTTTCCTTGTTTCATGTTTTGTAAGAAGCTCAGTTGAATGGATTTCTGTACAAATGGATTCTGACTGTAAAGCATTTGGTTTGTAAGAACATGGCTGGCTCCTCAATGCAGTGTTATATAAAATTTGAGACTCACTTCACAATGCATTCCTCTTATCTTTTGACACTTATGGCACTTAAGACATCTTATTTTTAATTGTTTCTGTACCGGCGTGCGTGTGTTTAGACATGCATGTATATAGTCATGAGAACATTAGGACACCCAGTGAAAACCCTTTACTTTTTAGATAGATTAGATATAGAGCTAGATATATTAGTATATGGATGTTTGATCTTCATTTGAACAATATTACAAACAATTTGGGATAATATAACTAAAATGCAATTGAAAAAAAATGTGTTTTTTTATGTTATTCGTAGACATGCAATATTCTTGGGGGTGCTCCAACTGACCCTACATTTATTAGTACTTAAACTGCCTAAAATGGCAGTCAAGTGAAGCACATCAGCTGTAGTTCATTAGAAAATCATTAGAAAGGATTTTGGAGAAGATGGTCTTATTTAAACCCCAAAAATCACAGGCTTTCTTATTTTATTGGCGGATGCCGTTTGAAGGATTTCTTGTTCTCCATACTGCCATCTGCTTTACGGGAGGGGGATGTAGTAAACAACCACCCAGTTACTGCAAATGTTTTGTTTCTATTTTAAAAAAAAAAAATAATAATAATAATTATGCAGGAGATTTATGCTAACCATACTCTAGAAGACACACACTCTAAAGACAGTTTGTCATTACTCACAAATGATTTCGCAAGAACTGAGAATCTTGCAGGGTAACTAATTGCAAGACTGCACCTGGATTCTTTAGAAATGATTTCCCATCATGCTTCGGATGGAAAAGAGAAACTGTTGAACAATGGAGCAGAAACAGAAGCAGCTTTTGGTCACAGCTGTCCTTGTGAGTGAGTAGTTTCCTTTTTTTAGGAAAATGTGGACACGGCTGTGGTTAAATGAACAGGGACAGCCAGGTGCTTCTTATGTGGTTCTGGAGAGAGCTCACCTATTGGTTATTCACACCACATGTCAACATCACAATTTGCCTGAGCCAAGACTACAATATTAGATATTAAACAGGGTTGATTTTGAAGGTCCTGACCACCTTACGCCAAGTGATCGAGATGACTGGAGCATACTGCAATTCACATGATTTTTTTTTTTTTTGGGGGGGGGGGGGTCCTGGAACAGAGTATGCAGAGGGCACCATAATCATAAGCCCATGGGTACCAGGAGATCTTAATCAGTTACCCATCTGTTATGTACAACCTTTTGATGAAAGGTGTCATCAGTCATTAATCAATCAACAATTTGTAGTGTTTGAGGAGCGTAGTGGCTAACAGCATTACTGTACCTGTGGCAGACTAGGGTTTGCTTCCTTGCCGGGCAAACACACCATACTGGACCAGACAGAGTCCTTGGGCAGGACTCCTAATGTTACAACTGCCTGCCTATCTAACATGGCTCAGATGTCATCATTATACCCTCCACTTTCCAAATAAAGTTACACCCACTGATATACATGCATTGCTAATCCAACAAATCTGAAAAGCTGAATATCTATAGCCCAGCCCTGGCGGTCCTGAGTGGAGGTCCTGCCTGCATTTTCTAGTCCACGTGTATGATCCAGATGAGCTTTGGGTAGGATTGTGTACCTTTCCTCTCAGAGGTCAGGGAATGATCAGGACACCGCAATACGTGAAATAATAAGACTTCAGTTCAGGCTCAGTCCGTGATCCACACGATCACCTAGCATACCCTTACTAAAAATAGCAGCACGTGATTATTTATTTATTTATTTAATTATTTTTGCCTGCATACGAGTAAACAAAAGCTGCTATTTGATTACAATCAATCCCTCCGAAGCTACAGCGCCCACCCCACACCACAATCTCACGTGTCCGGACACACTCTTGTCATCTGGAGTCTGCGTCGACCTTCACTGCGTCATTACAACTCCACCTACAGACACGGACCGTCCATTGCGCGCGTCCGTTTAGAGGGGGGTACGGCACCACATCGCTCACAAGTTGTCTTCATTATTTAAAAAATACGTGCATATCGTAGGTCACATGTGAAGAAATACAAGTAGAAATAGATATTTAATCCCTTTCTAAGAAGGTTTCGCTAGTTTTTTGGTAGTTATAATGATAACAAGACATACGGATCCCCCCCTGGACAGAGATGGTACGCGCCGTAATTCCCTGTTGAAATCTTCATAGCAGATTCTAAACATTAGCAGGCGCCCGGAGGCCGAGGGATCGGGTTAGCTGGCTATAAGCTGAGAGGAGGGTGTTTTTCTGGGAATTAAAGGGCTTGTTTTTAACGTTGAAAGTCTGTATCGACCCTTATCAACCCCGTAGCGATGTCAACTCCGGCAAGAAGACGACTCATGAGGGATTTTAAAAGGTGAAGTAGCTAGTCGAGGAGTTCACGTAGGGAGCCGCTGTTTACTGCGGTCGGATCCAGGCTAGCTTAGCTTAACGTTACCGCTGCCTTCTAGCTAAATGTCAGCGTGTGTTGTGGGGAAATGTCGACGTGTTCGGGTAAGGAGAGGGAAAAGTGGGCTATTTAGCTAGTAGCTAGCTACACAGAACATCGGCTAGGTCGTCGTTGTTATTGAACCGTAGACGTTGGTGTTGGATCGGCTTCGCTTGTTTAGGCTTTAGGGAAACACCAACAAGAGTCCGCGTCCGAATTTAGCTTAGCGTCGTTTTAACGTTGGGTTGGAGGTTCAGGTTACTTCAGTGGTTTCTTCTGCTGTTGTTGTTATTGTTGTCCGCTTTTGTGTCGAGATGTTTGAGCTGATATCTTCTTTATTACTGACACGATTTCTTTTTTATGTTGGTAAGCCAGACTTCAAGAGGACCCCCCAGCCGGAGTTAGTGGTGCCCCTTCAGAAAACAACATCATGGTGTGGAACGCAGTTATATTTGGGTAAGCGGGCTGGGAGCCAGTCTGCTCTCGGTGTTGATCCAGTAAATCGTCTGATCCAGTCTGATATCTCTAGATCTTAAAGAAATAGTTCAGTAGAGCAGATTTCCTTTGCCTGTAACGTAATCGATCAGCCAAGACAGCCAGGTGTTGGTGTGAGGTTTGCACTAAAGTAGCTTCTGTAGACTTCCTGTACATGAACGCCCCCACTATATCTCTATCTATGCTATAGCTAGGCCTTATGAGTCTGTCAGGTGCATTGGTCAGATTCTTGATACCTGTAGGTGTAATTTTAAGGTATAATGACCTGATCCCCTGTTTTTCTTTGCAGACCTGAGGGAACTCCCTTCGAAGATGGCAAGTGTCTATGCAGAAGTGTTTATTTTAGAACAATGTGCAGCCTCTATCGACAGCATTGACAAACTGCACTGCTATTAATACTTTTTTGCATCTGCACGTTGTCCTGACTTGGCAGGTACATTCAAGTTGACTGTAGAGTTCACAGAAGAATACCCCAACAAACCACCCACAGTCCGATTCATTTCGAAGATGTTTCATCCGAATGGTATCGTCACGTTTCCTCGTCTCTTGGATGTTCAGCAAGTGTTTTGTTTGCCTGAAAAGCTTTTCTTCTTTTTTTTTAGATTAAAGGGTACATCCAAAATGTGAAGGTTGAGGAAAAACAGGCAATGCAACGTTTCTAGATGATGCATATTGTATTTTCCATTTCCTTTGTTTTTTCAGTATATGCAGATGGAAGTATATGTCTCGATATTCTACAAAATCGATGGAGCCCAACTTATGACGTTTCATCAATTCTTACCTCAATCCAGGTAAACCGATCTAGCGCTATTGTTAGTTAATTACTTAATTAATGTTTCTGTGAATGTCAGTGGATCCATCGAGTTTATTCTAGATACTATTTGGAAATAATTGTATTATGTGGTCTCTTTGCTTCCCATTCACAGTCTTTGCTTGACGAACCGAACCCAAACAGTCCGGCCAACAGCCAGGCGGCCCAGCTCTACCAGGAGAACAAACGCGAGTATGAGAAGCGCGTGTCCGCCATCGTCGAGCAGAGCTGGAGGGACAGTTGACCTCTCTCAGAAGAATCCAGAACTTTGTGTGATGCTAGTTTAACCGCGTGAATTGTGAAGCATCTCGTTGCACCCTGCCCTCTCCTTTCTTTCTCCGTCTCTCACGCCCACCGACATACAGCTCAAATGCACTTTACCACACCCCATCTCTCTTCCCCCCCTCCCCCTTGGAGTACTTGTTCTGTCCTATTCAGCCTTGACCACCTGGCCACTCTCTGTCCAAGAAGTAACCAAATACGATGTTGGCCTGTTGCCATAGAAACGTGGACTAAACAATATATGCAAGGGCCTTTTTTTTTTTTTTGGTTCATTTTTTTTTTTTTTTTAAGAAATGGAGTGAAACTCCCCTGGACTGACATGGTACTGGCCTGCCATCGTTGCATTTGTCTGTGCCTGGTTTGGAACTGACCTACAAGCGATCCCTCACCAATTATGCTGTATCGTGTGCTGTTACATGCCTGGAAGTGTGATTTTATATTCCATGATGTTTGTTGACATGCCTCTCATGTGTCATATTGTAAAAAACAAAACAAAACAAAATACACCTTGAAGTTCATGTACAGTATCTGTGTAGTTTGATTGGTGTTTGTATATGTGGTGTTTTCACAAAGAAGGCAACCACATAGGCTCTAGTGAGCCATTTCACTGAACTATGAAATCCAGTAAGATGACCTTCTGTAGTGGTCAGGCAGAGTGGAAGAACCACATTTCTTAGGCTTGCAGTGAGCAGCCTGAATGAAGCACGACAAGAAGATCTACTCGTTTTATTAGCGGACATGAAGACCTCTCCGGTCAAACGTTTAACAAATGATAGCCACATGCTGCAAGTGCCTTCACAAAACTTCTTCACAACACTTCTGTCAACCATACTGCTCATCTAATGACAGAGGGACAAACGCACAAATCTGACATTCACATTCAAACGGCATACTTCTTCGAGAGTGTCGCAGTCGCATCTCGGACCCTTCAACTTGAAAGGCTCAGTTTAAGCCCTTTAGTGCTATTTGCTAGGTGATAAAACTCACATAGAACTTTGTACTGAGGTGACAAACGGACATGTAGGAACAATGAGGTGGATCCTTCTAGTGTTAAACAAATAGATTTATATATATGTATATCAAATAAATATAAATATCGACATTGCAGTGCAGTTCAACAGGTATGCAGCTACCTGTTATAGGCCCTCTCCTTTTTGGATTTTTCCAAGGCTTTGTCCATGGTTTTCTCTGTGTCCCCTCTACATTTAGGGCAGTACCACTTCCCCTTGGGCTTATGATTGAGCCCAACACAGGAGAAATGGAACCATTCGATGGGACATTCGTCGTTGTCACAACCTATCATCTCTCCATAGGACACCTGCTCGCAGAGGCAGTAGGTGGGCTCGTTGGGGTCAATGGGCAGGTCAGCTGGCGAGGCCTCCCTTTCCTGCTTGGCTTTGGACCTCTTCTTCTTCTTCGATGTCTTGGCTCTCTTCTCCCTGCCCGTGATGCTGACCACTTCGTCGTGGTGACTGGCGGAAGCGTTCTCCCGGTTCTCGTTGCTGCTGGCCTTCTGCCGCCTCGAGCGCTTGTTGCCGCCCACCAGTCGGTCGACCAACCCCATGGCCTCCTCCCTGCGCTTTTCCTCCTCCCGCCTCTTCCCAGGAACTATGGCGGTCATGGAAGCAGCAGCTGCATTGTCATGAGGCTCGCTGTGGGCTTCCAGGAGCTCGGCAAAACCATCCACTTGCCGACTGCGGTTCTCCACCAGCTCCACCATCTGGCTGGCCAGCTGGATCTTCTCGTCGCCCAGCTCCTGGCTTCGGATCAAGGCTCGCTGGATGCAGTGCAGAAGGCGCCTCCGCTGGATGGGGTCCTCCTCTTGGCTGTGCTTCTGGTACGCCTCATCAAGCTCTTTGAGGATTTCTACAGGAAAGCAGAAATAAACATGTCAGACATTAGACATGCGTCCACTTCCACTTTTTTGAGAATCAGACTTTAACACATGCCCTTTAAAGCGTTGGGCTCTTTTTAAGACCTGCCTTGACATTGAACTTCAAGTGAAGAACTTGGCTTCAAACACTCTGAGCATAAACACAAGACACAGCTCCGCCTTTCACGGCATTAACATACAGCCAATCACATTCGCGCAATACACGCAAGAGGCCCGCCTTCTTTACCATCGGGCTACCAATGGGAAACCTCGAACTCGCCTTAATGCGTCCGGAATGGGCGTGGCCAACAGGGAGGGATAACTCCGTGAGCCAATCGCTTCTAATTGACGTGACGGCTGCCCGCCCACGGGAAGGATTACCGTCCAATCAGAAGGCGACCGGGGCGGAGCCTGTCGAGTATGCAAATAAAATCCGTAGCGTACGCTTCATGCCCATTTCTGCCCCACAGTCTCAAACGAGCTGACGCACTTTCTTTTCAAACACTGAGCGACAAAGCGCTGGAAGCGCAGACCGAGGGATTTAAGAGGCGGTTTACCTGCAACTCTGCAGTTTGGTGTGAAGTTGTGGCCACCGGGGTCCGGTTTTAGTACGATAACGTGCGAAACGCTTACTTGTAATACTCCATTTAGGAGGCGGCCGATGCGCCGAGCCGATGTAAACAGAGTAAACACCGCGACAACGGCATTAAACGTACGGGTGAACCTGAAGGCAGCGGCTAGCCTCCTTTAAAAAACGGTCCGTCTTCTCTGCTGAAGTGCTTTTCTAAGTATAAACACGACGACAGGCAGCAGCATAGCTTACAACTGCGGATCTGGCAGCCTTGTTACACCTCCAAAAGCACACACAATCTCGGTCAGACCGGCGAACACAAAAGCCACGGCGGTACTACACCGAAAACAAAGTGGGGAAGAGGGCAGGAAGAAACCCGCCATGCTCCCCAAACCGAGTGTGTGTGTGTGTGTGTGTGTGTGTCCACTGACGACACCTTTGTTGAATGAAAGGAGGCAGACTCGTATTTTTTTGTTGTTGCGATGTTTCGCCAAAGCAACCCCACCGAATACAGAAAGATAACACAGCCCCAAGAATCGATACAGATTTCCCTGTGGAAAGCTGGGAGCTATTGTGTGCACTCCGCAGCAGCCCGACCCCCAAAAAGAAGCACCACCAACGCGATCCCTCCAGTTAGCGATACTACACGAGCCAAAACAACGGGGGATGCAGACCGTCGAGCACAGCAGCTCGTTACCTTGATATTTGGAGTCGATCTCCCTCATGAGAGACACGTTTCTTTGTAGGTCGAACGGCAGCGATTCCACCAAGTCCAGATATTCAGCCACATAGTTGGCAACGTGTAGCGGGTCCCAGCTGGCCGTGTTCAACATTTCGGCTCCCAATCGTCCACTTTACATGCACGGAACGAGTCCCTCCGTCGACCAAACAAAACGCATTTGTTATTATGTCCGAGTAGCTCGGTTAGCGTGTGTCGCCCGCTGCGAGACCACCCTACGAAGCATCCGACACAACTTCCGAGCTAAAAAAGAAACATGGCTCGCGAAAAGGGGCTTAACGAAGTGGGCCAGGTGGAGAAGAAAAGCCGGCCAAAAGATGTGTGTAGCTGTCCTTTTCGTAGCGAAAACGCCTCCTATGTCGCATTACTTGCTCCAAACGTGGAGATCCTCCGGGTAGTTTCAAACACTTGGGGAACAGTCTGGCTGCGCCACTGCGCATGCGCCAGCGTAGGACGATCACTCCCCGGCTGTTTGTGGCGAGTCCTCATGACCATCAACATAGACCAGCTTCTCGTGTGTGTTTCAACCCCCACCCCTCGACTCTGAATGGCTTTTATAAACTGGCCGGGTTCTCGTTTTGACTGCATCAACGGTGCCACGGGCTGATGCTTTCAACCACGACTCACGACACCTGTGACCGAAAGTAGGTTTCGGAATAGGCAGCGGTGTCGGGGTCTTGTTTGTGGAGGGAAATGGCACCGTAACGTCGTGTGTTTGCAGACAACGTGAGCGAAAAGAAGGGCCTGTTTGGTACAGGGCTGAGCTGTGCATTGTGTTGTTGTAATCGGCGGCTTCACTGGGTTACAATCAGAGCCGTCTATGAATGTAACAGCAGCGGCTCCGTCACCGGGTCGCGTAAAGTCTTCTGAGCCAATCGCGTTCGAGTGGGCGGGGCGAGTAGGCGGGGCGACCAGCGTAAGAGCTGCTCGATTCGCGAACGTTTGGAGTCGACTGCGATTCCGAGTGACGAGTCGATTCTAATGGAGATGGACTCACTCAACAATCAGCAATAAAACTACAAAGTTAATTCACAATACAGAGATATGAAATATGGTCGAATAAAATGTACATAGCAACTGATATAATGCACATTTACTGAATTGCAATGGTTATATTTAAAAATATGTAATAACATAAAATATCAAATCTATATAGCAGCCTGGATATTGCAGTTGGTGTATGAGTTAGTAATGCTTAAAAAAAAAAATCCAATATTACATCTATATAGCAGCTAGGATGTTGCCTATTTACTAAATTGCAGTTGGTATATGAGTTAGTAATACTTAAAAATATATAATAAAATATCAAATCTGTATAGCAGCTGGAATATTCCACTGGGGATACTGCACGTTTACTGAATTTCAGTGGCCCTATAAACAAGTCATTTAGATTAGGTGGCAAGTGTATCTATAACTGGCTGCCCACCGCTCCGGGCATGTGTGCTCACTGTCACTGTGTGTGATTGATCACTAGTGTGTATGTGTGTGTGTTCACTGCACAGACGGGTTAAAGGCAGAGACCAAATTCCTTCTGTCTAACCATAATGGCCCATATGGTTGTCTTGTCTTGTCTACGTTGATCTAGAACTATCAATGTTGGGGTACAGCTACAGTGGTCCCAGTCTGCGTTGATGCTGTTCAGGTCTTGTGGTAGAAGCTGTTTAGGTATTGCCCTGAGGTAGAAGCTTTTCTTAAGTTTGTTGGTAAAAAACAACAACAACAACAACAAAAAACTAACCAAAACAACCATGTTACAAGTTGACAACCTAATCTGTCAGCCCCTTAGGAAGAGCAGTATTTTACAGTCCCTAAGCACTTTATTAAGCATAGATAGAAAGATTCACTAGGTAACACTGCATGCACTACTTGTGTGTAGAAGCTGTGGTTTAGCTGAGATTCTGTGTTTACACTTTTTATTTATTTATTTATTTATTATTAACCCCCCCCCCCCCTAATTCTATAACTTGTTTTTCTGACATGATGGGTCTCTGTTTTACGTCCAAACTTCACTTCACAACGTCGTTGTGTGGAATCGAGTTTGAAGCTTTGGATTCGACTCTCGATTCACAAATGTCCTGATTCAAAGATTCGACTCTTTCGGGGATCGACTCCCTAGCGCCTCCCTCCCCAAAAACTAAACCCGCAAGACGGAGAGGTGATGTTATTGTGTGCTGGAAATAAATGATTTTAATGGGCTGCATGAACACACTTCAAGAC
This sequence comes from Salminus brasiliensis, assembly GCF_030463535.1. Lineage (NCBI taxonomy): Eukaryota > Metazoa > Chordata > Actinopteri > Characiformes > Bryconidae > Salminus > Salminus brasiliensis. The sequence continues at coordinate 20,723,398 of NC_132892.1, read as the reverse complement.
CACAAGCCTGTGTGCCTTCTTCGATAAAGCACTGCTATTTAAAGTGCCTTCGCGCTAGCACTTCTGCTCCACTGTGTCCTCCTGTCCCCCGGCGAGCTGCACTGCATGCGGCCATTTTGAACTGGCTGTCAGTTACAGAAGCGAAGTGTGTGCGGACAGCCCGCGATACACGCAGTGTTACTCGCTTAGATTAGGCTGTCGGTGACTGTTTCTTTGTGTGGTATTAAATGCCCACGACTCGTGTTCCAGTAGGTGCCAGGAGCGCAACACTCCCACCATTAAAGCCGAAAATGGAGATAAGTGCCACCGTCTGTTGCCTCATGCGACCAGTCGTGTTATAAACAGGGCAGTTAGGCGCTCGCTTTCCAGCTAAACGTTCAGGAAGGACCCAGGGCAGAGTGCTAGCTCTGCTATAAACACAGTTAGCTCACAATGAGGCCCTTTTTGACACTGGTCAGAAACGCAGTTTCGGTGGGCTCGAGTCGAGCAGTGTGCTCTGAGGCTGGATCCAAGTGGATCAAGCCGGCAGGTTATGACACTGGCATTAAGGCATACAACAGCCTCTCCAAACAAAAGGAGCCCCTGGTTCTGGCCAAAGAGGGAGTAGCGACCTGGTAAGACATCTTTAGTTGATCTGGGTTTACGTGCTTTTAAATAGTTTTAACAGTGTTGTCTCTGGTGTGTGTGTGTGTGTGTGTCTGTTTGTGTGTGTGTGTGTGTAGGTACAGTTGTGGACCCACCGTTTATGACCATGCCCATCTCGGCCATGCGTGGTAAGTCTAAGCTGACAATTTGGGTGCCATAAAGTTAAAGGGCTGGTGGCGAATCTCAAGTCTTTGGGATTTGAGTCTGAGGCGAATTTCAAGTCTTTGGGATTTGAGTCTGAGGCGAATTTCAAGTCTTTGGGATATGAGTCTGAATCGAGTCTCTAGTCTGATTTGTGAGTCTGAGGCGAATCTCGAGTCTTTGGGATATGAGTCTGAATCGAGTCTTTGGGATGCAAGTCTGAATCAAGTCTCTAATCTGATTTGTGAGTCTGAGGTGAATCTCGAGTCTTTGGGATGTGAGTCTGAATCAAATTTCGAGTCTGAGGCGAATTTCAAGTCTTTGGGATATGAGTCTGAATCAAGTCTCTAGTCTGATTTGTGAGTCTGAGGCGAATCTCGAGTCTTTGGGATGTGACTGAGTAAAGTCTCGAGTCTTTGGGATGTGAGTCTGAATTGAGTCTCTAGTCTTTGATTTGTAAGTCTGATTCAAGTCTCTAGTCTTTGGGATGTGAGTCTGAGTAGAGTCTCGAGTCTTTGGGATGTGAGTCTGAGTAGAGTCTCGAGTCTTTGGGATGTGAGTCTAAGGCGAATCTCATGTGTTTTGGGTGTGAGTCTGAGTACAGTCTCGAGTCTTTGGGGTCTGCGTCTGCGTTAAGTTTAAATTTCTAGGTGCTCCTCTGAATCTTTGGGGTGTGAGTCTGAGTTGAGTTTTAGATTTCTAGGTGCTTGTCTAGTTTTGAGTCTGTAGGGTGTGAGCCTGAGTCGAATTTCAAGTGTCTGGTTTATATTTTAAAATTGTTACATTAGTTATTTGCTTAGTTACTTGGTGTATAAGTGTAGCAAAATGGGTTCAGTCACAAAGGCTGTAAGACTGAAATTTTTACATTTTGTGTCATGGACTGGAGACTGAATGAGTAGTTTTGACATTAACAGGGTTTATTACTCTAAACTCTTGGTTGTCTGTTTTCTCTTATGTTAAAGTCACTGGTAATGTTTAATGTCTTGACACTTGCAGCTGTTTTAATTGACTTTCAGTACCCTGATTAATGGCAGCATTTTAATTTTTCCCATTTCCTCCTCACATCAAGCTCCTATGTCAGATTTGACATTCTGCAAAGGATTTTGACCAGGCTGTTCGACATAAACGTCACCCATGTCATGGTCATCACTGACATCGATGATAAGATCATACAGAGAGGCCTTGAGGCAAGTGCGTTAAACAGCTGGCTTACCAATTCCACAGTCAGAAATGTCAGTTTTGTCTTGAGTAAAATAAATACTGTAATCACAAGTGGAAATTCTTTTAAATCTGAGTTTAGGTTTAATTGAAATCAGGGAAATGTTGTATGTTTTGAAGGTGTTTTGTAGAATGTCTGTGTTTCAGTGGCGTCTCGTTTTCCACTCACAGGAGAACACCTCGCCACTTGTGCTGGCCAGAATGTATGAAGAGGAGTTTAAGAAAGACATGATGGCTCTAAAGGTCAAACATCTGCATTTCAGTGTGTTATACAAGACGTGTTCAATCAGCCAGTGTTTGCTGACAAGAAACAAGAAACTTTTCAAACAAGCAAAAAGCAAGTAATGGCTAAATGTTTGTGGACACCTCTTCTGATGAATGCCATCAACTACTTTAAGTTGCACCCATTGCTGACACAGATATGCAAATGCACACACACAGCTCATCTAGCCCCTGTAGAGAAGTACTGCCAATAGAATAGGACTCTCTGAAGCAGACAAACATGAACCTACTGGCACCATGCCTAACTCCAGGTGTGTGCTAGAGGGGTATAAAGCCCCCAGCATTGAGCTGTGTTCTCTGGAATGATGGATGGTGCTCCATCTAATACTTTAGGGATGAGTTGGGGAGCTTGGAATAAGGCGGGGTGGTGATCACCCAACATCCTGACCTCACTAGCAGTGCTCCAAAATGTCGTAGAAATTCCCTTCGTTTCAAAAGAAACAATGAATGAGCAGGTGTCCCAATACTTTTGTCCATATAGTGTATTTACAGTCATTTCTTGTCCTGTTATCTGCCTTAAGATTTGATCATTATGAGGCATTCTAGACATTAATTCTATTAGCACTTAATTCGCAATGTTCTACACCTTTCTACACCTTACCGCGGTCTTGTCTACATCATTTAGGACACATCTAACATCTTAGATGTTTACAGCTTTCTACAAAAGTATTTAGGTTTCATGCTGCCTGCATTGTATCAGAATATGCCTGCCTGCATCAGGTTATACATGTATCTGCAAACAAGCTGGTTATATATTGGAAGGTTTGAACGTTTGAGGGTCACATTTCTGCTGTTTTTTTTATCTAGGTGGTTCCTCCAGCCGTGTACATGAGAGTCACAGAGAACATACCTCAGATTGTGGCCTTCATTGAAGGCATCATCTCCAACGGTCATGCCTATGCCACACGTCAAGGTCAGTTGTTTTCTAGGTTGATCTGAAGACTCCAGAGTTGAATATGCCGTTGCTGTTGGCTAGTGCCGACGGGCAGTCTCATGTATGTTCTTTTAACACAGGGGATGTCTACTTCGATACTAAGTCTATTGGCAGTCGTTATGGCAAGCTTGTGAACTTTGGCAATGCTGCTGAGGCACCAGGTACTTTGTCACAGAAGTGTAAAACCTAATTCTTGTTATTTATGTGGTGCATGTTTTTTATATGGCAAGTTTTTATAGAGGTTGATGGGTAATATTTATTCAGAATTTAGTCTTTTGTCACAACAATGCTGGTTGATCACTCAGTTGGCTCACATATGCATTTTGCTACATTGCTATCGCACATATGCCAATGGACAAACGTATTAAGACCACTTCCCATTCATGTTTCCTCTAAAATTAAGATTATTGAAAATATGGGGTCAGGATGTTGGATGGAGCACCTTTATCATTTTAGAGAACACAGTTCCACTGCTCCACAACTCTGTGCTGGGGGGCTTTATACCCCCTTAGCCCAGGCCTGGTATTAGGCATGCTGCCAATAGGTTTATTTGTATCTGCTCTAGAGAGTCCTATTCTATTGGCAGTACTTCTCTACAGGGACTGGACAAGCTGTGTGTGTGTATTTGCACGTCTGTGTCAGTTAAATTAGCTGAATGTGTTCATTAAAAGGGGTGTCCACAAACATTTGGACATATAGTGTATTACCATATGTGTGATTGGCAAATTATGCAGTTAATTAGGTATTCTTGTAGAGGGTTTGTTTAATATATATGCTATTAGTTTAGTTTTTCCCCTCCTGAAAACAATCTTTTATTTCTCAGGGGTCAGGGATAAGAGGGACCCACGTGATTTTGCCCTATGGAAAGCCTCGAAGCCACAGGAGCCATACTGGGAGTCTCCATGGGGAAGGGGAAGACCTGGATGGCACATTGAATGCTCTACCATTGCCAGGTAAACTCTTATGTCAGTTCTGTCTTGGAAGGCTCAAATGTCAGTAGATGACATCAGTTTTGTTATGATCAGTTTGAATCTTCTTTAATGCGTCATCACTTTCTCACATATTTGAAAAGTTCAGGCCCCCTTGTGACAAAATTTTGCAGCAGAACGCTTCAACATTTTAAGTATGCATATATAATGTTTACTATATGTTTTATATATGTTTTACTATATGTTATGTATCACTTTTTTGCAGTTGTTTTATTGTCTGTTACAAATAAATGGTTTTATAAACAGTTCATCCAGCAGCACAGAGAGCCCAAATGTTGCACAGAGTTAGAGGGTGTCACAATAATTACAAGAAGAGGAGAATTTTGTGTAAACAACAGTGTTACGAACACAACAAAACAGATTGGAGTGCTGTGGGGCACCATGTAACTTACATCCACCACCTTTCATAGAAGAGAACCTGCGTCAATGGTTGAGGGAGCTGAACCACACCGGTCACCCATCCAAACGTCCATATGTTTGTTTTGTGGAGGAGGAACTTACCTGATAGCTTCACTGGAACGTCTTAACTGAGCCATTTCTCTTGGTAAGGAAGTTATGGCTTTGGTTTCCCCTCCACAAAATGGTAAGAGCAGATGTACATACGTTTGGGTGGATGATTGTTTAAAAATGTATCGCCTTCAGCCACGGACACAGGTTCTCTTCTTTGGATATGGTGCCCTGTAGCGCTGCGATCTTATATGTTGTGTTGGAAAGCTTGTTAGCTCTGCTCTAATTAGCTCCAAATAGCACAAATTTATGATTAGTGTCCACAGCAGTAGCCAAATACTACGTAGCAAAATAGGGTGGATAGGCAGGGTGAATTGTAACAGATGGAGGGGCTAGTTAGTTAGTTTGAGCGAGATGAGCACTTTACCTTATTACAGTGAAAAAAGATTAATTTACATAATATCTGTATAAAAACTTTTCAATTTATATTGAGGCATATGGACCTTTTTTTTGTTGAGGGTCATAGTTGTAACACTGTAACAACCGCTGTGCGGAGGCTGTACTTTATCCTGGCTTGTTCTCACTCTTACTAGGCAACTAGAATGTACATAAAATATCAGAGCATATTTTATCAGAATGACATGCTAAAAACACTTGCCAGGGTGAAGAAATGGAAAGAAATATACTTTTCATTTTCTTCTGGTGTATCTGGAGAAACATCTACAAAAAAAGCTCATGCTATATTTTACCCTGTGTTTGTCTGTACCCCAGTCTCTACCGTCTTATGACAATTGTAGTGAATTGTTTTAATAACAATAATAATGATAATAATTGTAATAATATATACTCTATAACTACACCTCTCTGATTTTCTATTCAGTTGATTAGGCATGGAATGACCCTTCCTCTTTCTTGCAGCTCTGTTTTTGGGAGCCAGTTGGATATCCACTCAGGAGGCATAGACTTAGCCTTTCCTCATCATGAGAATGAAATAGCTCAGTGTGAGGCTTTCCACAAGTGTGACCAATGGGGGAACTACTTCTTGCACTCAGGTAAAGCCTCTAGTTGCACACTGTTGTGGAGCTAAGGATATTTATAAATGTAGTCATGCCGTATCATTTGCATCAAAAGGCATTTGTGTTCAGACAATATGGACATTTTCAGATACCAGTTATGAGGTGCTAAAAATTCTGATTTTCCTTTGGTCAAAAACTAAACAGACTCATGTTCCCTAAAAACTTCTCAATTGCCAGTTCCTTAAACATGAACACCAGAAGCTCATAAAGTTTTAAATTATATGAATATTGGATTGCAGGGGTGGAGCTCCTCAGCACTTTATTGCTTTCTTGGTTTCTGTTAATTAGTTCTAGCTTATTTTGGTTCTTTTCAAGTAATCTCTTTGTGTTAATGTTATTCTCACGGAAAATGTTAGGATAGTATGGTGTGTTTTTGTTTTTATTCATGGTGGAATTTTGTCTGTGAGTGTTCTTCTTTTGGAGAGGTCTGTCCATGACTGGATAGTATAATTTACGTTTTTATGGTTGGTGCATATCTTACTGCAGATCTTTAAAACTTTTGTTTGTAAGCAATGAATAGTGTTTGAGTTAACTTACATTACAAACCTATTATTTTCATTTTTATATTTTTTTAGGGCACCTTCATCTGAAGGGCAGTTCAGAAAAGATGTCAAAATCTTTAAGGAATTATATTACAATAAAGGTAATTGTTTAAGTATATTACATTTTGGATATATTTGGTACATATTTAGTATACTGGCTAGGGCTAGTCTTGAAAAATTGTGGAATTTTTAATATAGTTAGAAAAAAGGAAGAATACTGCTGTAGTAATACTGATTGTTTAATTCTCTTTCATTCCTAATCTGACACTCCCTCGCTCTCTTTTTTTCATAGGATTTTTTACAGTCCTACACTGCAAATGAGTTTAGACTGTTTTGCCTGTTAAGCAAGTACAGATCAGGTAAGCTCTACAGTCTGTATGTAAACCATATAACATATGTATGTTTAAAAGTTTGGAATGAATAATATTTAGTAATATTACAAGATTTTACACAAATATGATTTGGATTACACAGCAGTTCTTAAGGGACGTTTTCTGCAGCTCCATCAAAGTAGCAACATTCTCCAACCAGACAGGAGTTTGATAGATCAAGTTCAAGTTGGTGAATAACAGGACTCTTGGAATTCACATTCACTTATTTTACAATCAAATGTGATTTGTAACTTTGGTGAGGCCAGTGATTCCAGTCACACACCTGATTTTTAATAAGCTGGGCCAGATACGCTATACAGACAAAAGTATTGGGACACCTGCTCATTCATTTTCTTCAGTTTCTTCTGAAATCAAGCCTTTATCCTGCTTTTGTCCAGGGAAGGCTTTCTACTAGATTTTGGAGCATTGCTGTAAGAATTTGATTGCATTCAGTAATGAGTGTTTGTGAGGTTAGGATCATGGGTGATCACCACCTTACCTTATCCCCAACTCATCCCAAAAGTATTGGATGGAGCACCACCATCATTTCAGAGAACACAGCTCCACTGCTCCACAGCTGAATGCTGGGATGCTTTATACCCCTCTAGCCCACACCTGGTATTGGGCATGGTGCCAATAGGTTCATGTTTATCTGCTCCAGAGAGTCCTATTCTATTGGCAGTACTTCTCCACAGTGACTAGACAAGCTGTGTCAGCAATGGGTGCAACTTAAAGTAGCTGAATGCATTCATTAGAAGGAGTGTCCAAAAATGTTTGGGCATATAGTGAAGGTTTGAGTAGAAGAAATATACTAATAGAGTTAAAATGACCAGTCAAGGTCAGTTGTCTTTGAATAACACACTATATGCTTCTGTCTCTCCCAGGGATTGACTACAGTGATGCCAGTATGAGCGAGGCTCGGTCCACGCTATTTGCCATCTCTTCTTTCATCCACAATGCCCAGGCCTACATGCAGGGTCACTTACTGTGCCAAACAATACAGGAGGACCTTTTATGGGAGAGGTAGGAAACTGCACTGAATGTGTAGCACTCTAGACTACTCTATGGAAGAAAGGAATTGGATAAATCATCAAGGGTGGAAATACTTGATTATAGTAATAAGGTATATTAACGTAAGTAGTATTTAGAAAGATTTGTATATCACAGCAGTCTTATGAATCGGTCCTATCATGGAAAGATTGCAAGTGTGATCCCCGGTGATGCCACAGCCATCCATGGACAGAAGTCCCAGAGAGCTTAACCGGCATTACTCTCTTTACTCCCCATCACTCAGTGCTATGATAGCTAGGTAACTGGGTATCTGTCAGCTGACATAACATGCACTATGGACAAAAGTATTAGGACACCTACAGACTTCCCATTCCCATCACATCCCATTCTAAATCCATAGTCATTAATATGGAGTTGGTCCCCCTTTACAGCTCTAACAGCAGGTTTGGCCCTCTGCAGTTACTTAGTCAGCAGAGCATTGGAGATTTATGCACTATGCTCTGAGCTCAGCATTCGACAAACCCGCTCTGTAACGTTTTGAGTGGTCTGACACTTCGTGGTTAAGTTGCTGTGGTTTCTAAACACTTCCACTTTTCAATAATACCACTCACAGTTGATGGTGGAATATATAGGAGGGAAGGAATTTCACCAACTGACCTGTTGCAACAGTACTACGCTGAAATTCAGTGAGCTCTATAGAACCGCTCATTCTGTCACTAAAGTGTGTAACGGCAGACTGCATGGCTAGATGCTGGACTGTATACACTAATGGCAATGGGACTGAATGAAACACCTGAATTCAATGATTAAGAGGTGTGTCCGAGTACTTTTGTCCATATAGTGCAGTTGGCAGTTCAGCAATTCATTTCAGAAAGATCATGTGCCTCTAAAGAAGCACATGTAAGCCTTCGGCATTGGTGTAATAGGGGGAGTCTCAGCTGGTGGGTGGGAATTGGATATTTACTAAATTGAGAAACTGAGGGGGAAAAAAGCACCTATTCTTTCACTTAAGAACAGTTTTCTGTACTTTTTAAACCCCTGGTATGTGGTCACATTGTTGTGGTATGCTCTGTTAAGGTTATCATCGACACAAGCCAGTGTCCGAACTGCGCTAGCAGATGACTTTGACACGCCGAAAACAGTGGATGCACTCATGAGCCTCATTTACCATGGCAACTGTCAGCTTCAGCCCATCACTGTCAAAGTAAGCTCATACAAAGCAAATAGTGACTATGTATACTATATATAGCCAGAACCTGAATTATATAATGCGGTTTAGTGATAAAAAGCACTCATTCATTGGTCTAACAGTGTTGTATGTCTATGTATTTTTGGTCTTTTGAGGGCCCCTGTATTTTCTCCTTTAATTAATTTAATTGTTTCAGTTTGCTTGTTTTTTTAGTAATGATGAATAGAGTTTAATCTGATGCCTTATGTCTTTCTAAGGTTGATAAGACGTCTAGAAGTCCGGCAGTTTTTGGCGCGATGGTGGCTTACATCAGAGAGATCATGGATGTTCTTGGAGTTGATCTCTTGGACAGAAAGGTCTGAGGACATCTGTGTTTTTACTCTCTTCTACTGCACATACACACAACATGTTTACACATGTAAACAGCACAATCGGAGGAGCGTCAGCAAGAGTATATTGATTGAGTGTTGCATATTCTGCACTATTGCACGTCTGAAAGTGTTTAGCATAACAGTGTGCAGTGTGTGTTCTTGTTCTTATATCAGGCATTCATATAAAAGAGTTGTCTGATTTATACAGGTCCTGTGTCGTACATCAACATTAAAACAGTAGCTCAGCAAATAGTAAAAATGACCAAGATTTGCAATGCATCTCAAATGTAGTTGATCAGAAAAGACATTAACTTCATAAATAATCATGACAAAATTATATATATTATATATAAATTATATATACACTTTCATATATATATTTTCTTTTAATTTTATGGCTAAGTTTTGCAGTGGAGCTCTGGATGCACTGTAGTTTCTGATACTGTTATTTATGGCAAGAGTTTCCAACCCTCCAACCTTATGCAACTTGTGACCCATGCAGCCACTAGTGGTGCCACGTCTGATCCACAGAAGTGGACAAAAGTATATTCAGAGTAAAACCAAAAACCTTAAAACCATCTCTCTCTCTCTCTCTCTCTCTCTCTCTCTCTTAAGCCAAGGCTAATTGATAGACCATAAGCTTTCATCACTTGTAACCTACATTACCCTCAAAATTAAACAAGCAGTCCTCAGGCACCAGACATGTCTTGGCTGATTGGGGAAAACAGCATATCACTTATGCATTTTTTTATAATCAATATATCAACATTAACAACTCAACACAAGCCGAGACAAGCGTTTGATGGTTGCATGCAGTTTCATTAAGCTATTTGGAGTACCACAGCTTGTGGTACACTACATCAGTGTGTGTGCATTTTTATTTACTCCATGCAATCAGTTTATAGTCTTCAATTTGCATTTCATATCCTGTCTCTTAGGAGTCCGGTGTTGCTGACTCGTCTGGTGTCCTTCACAATGTGGTGGAGCAGCTGGTTCACTTCCGTACCAAGGTTCGAAACTTTGCTCTTTCTGTGGATGATGAAGTCCCTCAGGACCTTCAGAACAGCGTCCAGCGCCAGAGAAAGAAACCCCCTGTTGACAGAGTGCCCTTACTGGAGACCTGTGATGCCCTGCGGAAAAATCTTGTGCCCTTGGGAGTTCATATTAAGGTAAGATTTTATTTTTTCTTAGTAAGTAGAACAGAATCTAGTTCCCACACTTTATACCTGTCTCTTCTCAACACTTCTAAAGTGTTGTATAGCTTGTTTAATATTTACTCATAAGAGAGCGCAAATGTTCGAAGGAGCACAGGTTGGTTTTAAATGGTTTCCCTTTATTTCTTCAACTCGATGCTCGGCAGTTCTAGGACTATATATTTATAAAGCTTCGCAGAGTAGGTTTAGAGTCTCAGAATAGTCTGATCTATGACCTGTTCCTGTCAGTAAGATCACCATGAATATATATATACATATATATATATATATATATATATATATATATATATATATATATATATATATATTAGTTCCATAAAATACATGTGTTAATTGAGACTAAATGACCTGTGGAGAAGTTACTTTACAATAAAATTACACTTTTTTTTATTCTTTCAGCAGAAAATAATTTATATGTGAATAAATTATATGCAAGATTAAATGGTGAATGGTATATAACACTCCTTCTAATGAATGCAATGGTGGCAGGAGTGGGCAGAAACGTTTAGCTTGCGGTGCTGTGTAGACCCCTAGTCTGTGGTAGTTACTACACAAAAGGGGGGCAGATCGAGATTACATTAACACACGCTGGAATATTCCTTCAACAAGGCTGAGACTCTTACATTGTGTTTTCTGCTTTCAGGACAGAGGGATCAACTCCACATGGGAGATCACGCAGCTCCAGAGGGAGACTACGGACAAGAAAAGCTAGACGCCTGTGGTTTGGACCACACTGGGACTGCGATCCACTAAATGAACACATGCTTCTAGTACATTAAAGACCAAATTTGGGGCCACATTTTGCACTGGCAGACTGAAAAAGCATCTTTTGGTGGGTTATGAGTCATATAATGGTGCACACAGTTTGCACCATTGCCAGTTAGGATGATGGTTGCTGTGGTTGGCCAAGAGTGAATGTAACATAAACCGTTCTGTAACTCTGTAACAGCACTTTTGATGTCTGATCTTTTGTATGAAAGCAGACATTGTCCTCACAATGTGTTTTGTGGTTCTGACGGACTGATAACTCATGTTTGAGACATTGTCGGACTCATGTTCTACATATTTTATGAAATGTGATTTCCCATTTCCCAACCACTCTGTATTGGAATTAAATATGCTTTTACAATGAAAACTGTATTTACCATAACCAGGGCTGTAAAATGGGCCAATCCTAAAATCTAAAAACGATGTGTCTGTACATAAAGGTAAAGACATATATAAATTGCCACACAAGCCAGGCCTTATGACAATGGCTTATGGGGATTGTGGCTGCAGCCATCATCACTGAAACTTGTTACCTAAAGGTGAGGAGCAGCTGAACTTAGTTGCTGACCTCTTATATGTAGTCTAAAGCAAAGTAGAGACACCTCCACACTTCTCCTCCTCCGTGAATCATAGATTGCACCCTGTATTGTGCTAGATACAAGCTGATGTGTCCTAAAACAGTCCTTCTTGAGTTTCTGTCATATTTAAGCTTTAATCTGGATATTTTTTACATTATAGGTCTATCCCTCTGACTCGAGCAGTGTTTCTGTCCAAATCTCTGTTCACGCAAGAACAGAAAACCGGGCCTAAAACACTTGCATGAGCATGCCAACCCAGCAGGGTGCCTAATGCCTCATACAGTTTGATGTGAAGTCACAACATAACGCCCAAAACAGACCTAAATATAGTCCGTAGAAAACAGAGTTCTCAAAATCCTCCCCAGTGGAGAACGTTTATAAAAATGTTTTCAGTCACTTTAAGTGATGTTAGTGTGGGCAGAAGGCTAAAACGAGGTTAAAAGGCTGTTTTTAAAAAAATCGGCTGGTTAAGCAGTGTAACACTTTTCCTGAAGAGTGTTCTGCTCGCTTTATTAAAATTCTATAGTGCAGTAGCCGGCGCGCTGAGCCAGGTACAGGAATCTCTGGAGCAGATCAACAGGAACCTATGTCAGGTGTGGGCTAGAGGGATATAAAGCCCACCAGCATTGAATTGTGGAGCAGTGAAGCACAGTGAAACTGTGTTCTCTGGAAATGATGATGATGCTCAATCCAATACTGTTCTGAGGTTTTCTCAAAATCCTCCTGGAGAGCTTTTATAAAACCCTTGTTTCCTGTCACTTTAAGTGATGTTAATGTGGACAGAAGGTCAAAACTAAGAGAAAAGGTAAAGGTGCATGTATTTGTATAGTCAACTGCACAGCGAAATGTGTCCTTTGCATTTAACCCGTCTGTGGTAGTGAACACACACACACACACACACAGATCACACACACTAGTGAACTAGGGGGAAAGTGAGTACACACACTCATAGCGGTGGGCAGCAAACTCCAGCGCCTGGGGAGCAGAGAGGGTAAAGGGCCTTGCTCAAGGGCCCCAACAGTGGCAGCATGCCGAGCCCGGGAATCGAACCCACAACTTTGTTATCGATAGCCCGGCGCTCTAACCGCTGAGCCACCACTGCCCTAAAAGGCTGTGTTTTTAAAAAATGTGACTGGTTAAGCAGTGCAACACGGTTCTCCAGAGGCTTGTTCTGCATGTCGAGCCAGGAACGGGAATGATAGAGACGCTATTCTCCTACTACAGATCAGTGGAGCAGCAACATGATTTTGAAGGTAAAAATACTACACAATGTTGCTTTAAGGGAGCCTTAAGTGACCTCTTGGGGGCGCACTAGCCAGGGTTGGAACAGCAAATATGTAATTGAATGGACAAAAACTTTTTTTAAAGAAAATGATAAAGTAGTATGTGTGTAAAAGTGTTGGTAGATTTTTTTTTAAAAAGTAGGAAATTAAATTTTCCACAATAAGAACATGCTGAAGAATTTAAACAGGCCAATAGAGACCAGAGTCCCCACCAAATCTACTTTCACCCACTACTTGATATGGTCATCATCTAACAACGTGCTTTGTCATGTGTGAGAAATTCGTGCAGTCAGAAAACACACACACACACACACACACACACACAAACACTCTGTAGATTGCGCAATTGTGCGCATTTTTCCAGCCTGCGTGCAGCTTGCCTCGTGAGTTTCCCGTGTCGTCATTAGTTGCTTCATAAAATCAGCAACTTCCCACCAAGTCTGGGATAACCGGCTCCGCTCCGCTCCTGACCAGGACCCGCGGTGATTTTGGCGAGGTGGGGACCCTGCGTTTTTCAGGGCAGTCTGCAGGACCGTAACCGTACACTCGTGTCCGAAGTGGAGACCACCTGATAGATCAGCAGGGACCGGTTCACCAAACTCTGAAGAGGGGCTTCAGAAACCCAGTCAGCCACAGTCAGCCAGCAGCAGCAGCAGCAGCAGCAGCCGCAGCCGCCCACAGGGACCAAGCAGCCCGCCTCGGAGAGCTGGAGAAAATGCCTGCCCCCAGAAAAATGAGGAAGCCTGACATTAAAATGGTCATCCTGGGGGACATGAACGTTGGGAAAACGTCGCTGCTCCACAGGTACACCGAGAGGAGCTTTAAAGACACGCTGAGTACAGTCGGAGGAGCTTTCTTCCTGAAGCAGTGGGGACGCTACAACATTTCTATTTGGGACACGGCAGGTAGGCTAGCTCCGTCTGGAGGCGTTTCGGAGGTCTGTAGGTCTGGTCAGGTCTACAGGCGTTTTGTTGTGGTGCGGTTTTGCAGGAACGCTGTTGCAGGTTAGCGCTTTTTAAAAAGCCCACTAAAGCCTTTTATCCAAGATAAAAGCACGACTTGGAAATGTAAAAAATCCTGATTGCCCATTTCCAGAACTTTCTCTGACCCATTGGGTTTCCTCCACGTGCTTCCCACAGCATTAGAGCCCACCATAGTGAATTCCTTCTCTCCCAGGAAAAAAAAAGTTACTATCATAATATTGCTGAATAATTTTCCTTTATTTTGGCCTATTCTGTCTATTTAAAAAGTTCAGGCTAGGGAGAAGTACAGAAACGCACTTCCACCCCCAGAGAAAGTGAATGTAGGGCACTTTCCTAAACTCCTTAATGGCATTGGGGACCCTGTACAGTAGGCCTACCCTTTTTCTGACAGTGTAAATCAGGGATGTGTGGATACCAGTTTTTAAAGTACCTGCCAATACCAAGTACCGATACCGACACCAGATCTGACTTAAATACTCATTGATGGCTTTAAATCCTGATGTTTAGGGTGTTCCACTCTTTATAGGTTGTGCTTTTTCATATCTTCTCCCAAATAAGTCATCATGTGCTTGAAATAACAGCTTCATTTATGAATAGCTTCAGAGCTATGGAAAAAATAAACATGTGCAACTAGGGAAGCAAAATCTTGCTAAGCTTAACCAAACAGCTTTTAACTGGTGTTTAAAATTCACATTTCAGGTTCTCGTCTTTATGTAAGAAGCTACTAAACTTCAGCTGCTGGTTTGGTTTCGTCATAAAGTACGTAAACAAATGTTCTACGTTTTTTTTTTTTTTTTTTTTTAAATGTCGGCCGTCAGTAAGCTTTGTGGTATCAGTGTTCTCTATTGCCGATAATGTTTATAGGTGTAAATTAGGGATGCACCGATACCAGTTTTTAAAGTACCTGCCAGTACCAAGTACCGATACTGACACCAGATCTGACTTAAATACTCATTGATGGCTGTAAATCCTGATGTTTAGGGTGTTCCACTTTTTATAGGTTGTGCTTTTTCATATGTTCTCCCAAACAAGACATAATAAGCTTGAAATAACAGAGTTTACGGGTTGAGTAACTGCACATTTTAAAAAATGAAAAAAATAAACATGTGTAACTATGGAAGCAAAATCTTGCTAAGCTTAACTACTTAAACTTAACAGATTTTAACTGATTTAAAAATTCACATTTCAGATTTACGGCTCTATGGAAAAACCACTAAACTTTAAGTGCTGAAATGCAACTTTTGGTTTCAGAACCAAACAAACACCACATGAAAAGTGCTGTAAATGTAAACATTACATTAAATGTCTGTTTAACTGTAATAATTATTTAAGACTTGCTTTTACTGGTTGATTAAACGTTTGGTTTCGTCATAAAGTACGTAAACAAATGTTCTACGTTTAAAAAAAAAAATGTAGAGCATCAGTAATTTTTGTGGTATCTGTGCCCTTTATTGTTGATGATGTGTGTAAGTGTAAATGGTGCTTAGGTTAGTCTAAAGGAATGGTTCACTGGAAAAATCAGATGTAAACATTTTATCCTTTATCATCAGTCAAAACATGTTGGGGGTCTGTAGCTTACTTCCCTGGTCTTGTACTCGTGCTACAAGACTCATGTATCTCAATCCGGGTCAACCGAACTTTGCACTACATGTCCGAATATTTTAGGACACCCCTTTTATATGAATGCATTCAGCTACTGTAAGTTGCACCTATTGTTGATGCACAGTTTGTTTCAATAGAAAAGTATTGGCCATAAAATAGGACTCTCTGAAACAGACAAATATGGGCTAGAGGGGCATAAAGCCCCCCGGCATTGAGCAGTGGAACTGTGTTCTCTGGTATGATGATGATGATGATGATGATGGTGGTGGTGGTGCTCCATCCAGTACATTTGAGATTAGTTGGGGAGTTGAGGATGAGGTGGGGTGGTGATCATCCAGCATCCTGTCCTTGCTAAGGCTGTTGTTGCGATCAAATCCTCACAGCAGTCTGGTAGAAAGCCTTCTCTGGACAACAGAGACAGTTTCTCCAACAAAAGCAGGATGACCACTCTTTTAATACCCTTGATTCCAGAGAAAGGTGTCCCAAAACCTGTAGCCTAAGAAAGCTGTTAATTTTGTAATACGTTCAGTTAGTCATTTTGAAAAGCCGTCATAACTGTTTTGCAGCCGTGCGAGGAGTCCTGTAGGTCTGTTTACGTGCTGAACTTTAGTTTGAGTTCAGGACTACTGAGTGTGACACAAGAACAGGGAAACTCTCATCTTTCCCCAGTTGTTTCCATATCACTGTAGAACTGTAAAACATCCTGAATTGGCAACTTATGCAATGATGGAAGTTGGAGGTTCAGGAACTTGCACTTTTGATTTGTCGAATGTGAAAACTACGTATAAGTGGGAAGTGTAAAATTGTATGAAGAACGCTTTTTGGACTGGGGATGTCCCATTGAGGGCTGATTCAGGCATATTTTGATAGATGGGTATCAAATATTTTAATCTCAGTCTGGCTCAGAGTCTTTGTTTTAACCATGGTATTCAGAGCTCCATCCAGTGGCCTTAAGGCACCATTGATGATAAAGGACATTATTGTCCAACTGGCTTAAGTAAGGACATTTTCAGAGGGTATATAAAAGAGTTGAGAGCAGTTTTACAGTGGAGCATGAAAACGGACCATAATATCTGAAACTTTAGATACTATCACGAACGCTGAAACGCTCTGTTTTGCCAGCGGGAGAACCGCACACATTTCTTTGTTTTTAAACAAGCACTGAGGAGCACATTCAGAACCGAATAGAGGCTAATGCTAATACTAATACACACAGGTTACAGAAACCCAAATAACAGCACATTTACCCATTTTACACCAGTAGACTAACAACAATAGGTATCACTACACACACACATACACACAGGAAGTGATTTGACTGCAGTGTTGTAAAGGAGCTTTTCTTTTTATGAATGCATTCTGCTATTTTAGGTTACACCAATTGCTGACTGGATTAGCAAAGATATTAAACACATTATAAAACTATATAAAATCATCATAAGAACAGTGAATCAGTCAAACTGAACAAACTGAATCAGTCAGTCCAGAATGTCTCATTATAGAAACTGCTTCTAAAGATGCTTGACTTATCTAAACTGTATGGATGTTGGATCGTATCGGCTGACGCTCAACATTAGGAGACTCTGATCGGATCGGGGGCAAATTAACCTGGGTGGGACACTTCTATTGTAGACATCATCAGTACCTGAAGACTGATCAGCTGTATACTGCATACTATTCCCATGTTTAACCAAATCCCGCGATTTGCAGTTCCACGATTCCACGTCATGCAGTTCTTCTGGGGTTTTCAGGGCCACTTTCATTCTGGACGTTTCCCAATTCACCAGATCTGGTGTCTGGGAAGGCCACTGAGGAGCACTGATGTCCTTGTCATATTCATGAAACCAGTTTGAGAAGACGTTTGCCTTGTGACCTGGTGCATCATCATGCTGGAAGTAGCCATTAGAAGACCATATAAACTGTGGTAATGAGCAGCTGGCATTACAGTGATGATTAATTGATCGGATCGGGGGCAAATTAACCTGGGTGGGACACTTCTATTGTAGACATCATCAGTACCTGAAGACTGATCAGCTGTATACTGCATACTATTCCCATGTTTAACCAAATCCCGCGATTTGCAGTTCCACGATTCCACGTCATGCAGTTCTTCTGGGGTTTTCAGGGCCACTTTCATTCTGGACGTTTCCCAATTCACCAGATCTGGTGTCTGGGAAGGCCACTGAGGAGCACTGATGTCCTTGTCATATTCATGAAACCAGTTTGAGAAGACCCCCTGTTTGCCTTGTGACCTGGTGCATCATCATGCTGGAAGTAGCCATTAGAAGACCATATAAACTGTGGTAATGAGCAGCTGGCATTACAGTGATGATTAATTGTTATTAATGCAGAGAAAACATTCTCAACATTATTACACGACCTTCACCAGCCTGGACTATTGACTCTGTGCAGGTTGGGTCCATAGATTCATGCTGTACCAAATCCTGACCTTTCCACCTGCGTGCCTGAGCAGAAATCCAGATTCATCAAACCAGGCTATGGGTTTTTTTTTGTTTGTTTTTTTTTCTCTCCCCAGTGTTCAGCTTCCCAGTTTTGATGAACTTGTGCCCACTGAAGCCTCAGCTTCTAGTTCTTCTGTAACAGACGTGGAACCCAGTGTGGTCTTCCGCTGTTGTAGCCCATTTGCCTCAAGGTTAGATGTGTTGTGTATTCTGAGATGTTTTCTTCTCAGAGGTTACCTGAGTTACTGGTGCCTTTTTGTCAGCGCCCAACCAGTCTGGCCATACTCTGTTGACTTCTCCTCTCATGCACTGTGCTGAAAATCCCAGGAGAGCAGCAGTTCTAGAAATACTCCACCAGCCCGTCTGGCACCAGCAGTCATGCCATGCTCAAAATCGCTGACCACATTCCCCGATTACCTGAAGCCGCTGGCCCGTATCGACATGATTTTATACATCATGCTACTTCAGCATGATTGGCTGATCAAATTATTGCATGTGTGAGCAGGTGTACAGGTCACCTTAATGAAGTGGAGCACTGTACATGGGATCATAGTAGAGCTGGGCAATATGACTATATTTTATCATATTGCGATAGATTTTGTTATCGTGATGCATAATATGATTTTATGAGTGTATTGTGGATGTCAGCAGTTGTCAGCACTTAATTTTATTACAAAAAAAAAAAATTATTTTATTAAATGTACACTATTGGTGCATTTGGTCTACATGATGAAATACTGTGATAAATATCATATCATATAAAAAAAATTATTTAAATATTGTGATATTAATTTTTCCCCATATCGCCCACCTCTAGATCATACACAGCTCTCTACAATAGACTACACACCCACACCCATCGGACATATACTAGACAGCGTACAGTGGATGAGAGGGTGGGGGAGCGCTACAGTATAAGTGAAGACAACAGACCGAATTAGACCTCCCTTATGGTTTGTAGGGGTTGTTGATATTCCTGTGATTTTATTATTCTTGCTCTTATGTTTCTGACATGTTCTGTCATAAATAAATGTTACATGTCTGAGTAATGTTGGGTTAGCCCAGTTCAGCTTTGATGCTGTATTTAGGAAGGGGTTCCACTTTGTGTAGTGTTGCACGCTGGGCTTTTACAAATTTGCAAAATTGAATACGCTCGGATTCTATATGGAAAGTACACAAAATCTCGAGACTGAGCCTTCAGAAGGGACGGTACAAGCTTCCTGTAGACCATGGATGGGCCAGTGGTGGCTCAGCGGTTAGAGCTCCGGGCTGTCGATAACAGGGTTGTGGGTTCGATTCCCGGGCTCGGCAAGCTGCCACTGTTGGGCCCTTGAGCAAGGCCCTTTACCCTCTCTGCTCCCCGGGCGCTGGAGTTGGCTGCCCACCGCTCTGGGTGTGTGTGTGTACTCACTGCCCCTAACACATGTGTGTGTGTGTGTGAGTGTGTGTTCACTACCAGATGGGTTAAATGCGGAGGACACATTTCGCTGTACACTGTACAGTGACAAATACGTGCACCTTCACCTTTACCTTTACATTCAGTCTTGGAGGGCAAGATTCCCCCCCCGCCTAAACTCTCTTAATTTCAAGTCAGCCGCTGGTTACAAGGTTTAGTTTCGTCATAGCAGAACAACAGTGCTGGACTGAAGCCTTCAGTTCCCCACCCCTTCCGTAGGCCACAAGACTGCTACACAAATGAGCACCTCTTCCTCTTTTTTAAGAGAGCTGTATTGTGGTATGAAGTAGTTTGTGGTCTTTTTGATATTTTTTGGTTAATATTATTTTAGATGTAACCTATTCCTAGCTTACTTTCTCTTGTTGTTTGGGGTCCAAGCCCCAGTTCTTGGGTCTTAATGTTTTAGCTATAGCTTATATATCAAAATATGATCATTTATTTATTTGTTTGTTTTATTTTTTATTTAAAAAGCTTTGAAATGGTTTTACGTCCACACCCAAGTTAGAGGTCTGAACAGGAGCTAAACTAGCACTGAATTAGAAAACGGATATGAAAAACATGAGCATTTGTACATTACTGCTGTGATTGCCATGGGCATTTCTGTGAGTGTGTGACTAAGACTGTACCACTCAGCTGATACCGCATGCCCTTTTTTTTTTCTTTTTGGTATCTGATCACTGGGGCAGTGGTGTCTCAGCGGTTAGAGCTCTGGGCTATTGATGACAGAGTTATGGGTTCGATTCCCGGGCTCAGTAAACTGCCACTGTTGGGCCCTTGAGCAAGGCCCTTCACCCTCTCTGCTCCCCGGGCACTGGAGTTGGCTGCCCACCGCTCTGGGGGTGTGTGCGCTCACTGCCCCTAGTTCACTAGTGTGTGTTTGTGTGTGTTCACTACCACAGATGTGTAAAATGCAGAGGACACAAATACGTGCACCTTTACTGGAGGCTGGAGTCACTGCCCTATTTGTAAAGTCATGATGTTGAAAATCAAACTTTTACTTTTTTAATCATTCCTTACTCTTCTGCTCGCTTACTTGTCAATCTTATTCAGGGTATATATTGGCTTAACCAGTGGTGCTGGAAGCCTCAAAAGGACCACTTTTTATCTTTCCTGCAATGTAATTAAATGACTAAGCAGATTTGCCAGACCGCTTGGTACTGAAAGATTGTGGAGTTCTGTCTTGGCAGCTGTGGCAGCAGTACTAAGCCTAGTAAGGTCATGAAAGAGTGGCATAGCCTTGTAAGCTGTGGGAAAGGGAGGGAATTTTGCTGTTATCAGTGCTTGTGCACATTTGAAGAGATCAGTTGAAGAAAGCGTGAGTCTGAATAGAGCGGGATTTCATTTCATTCATTTCAACATTGTATTTCAACATTTTGTAAATAAGAGTAAATAAGAGTAAATGTCACGTAGGATCTTCACAAGTTAGAAGTGAGGGGAAAAGTGCTGTAAGGAATTTTCCACATCTTTTAAAGCCCCCCCTACGTCACTGTGGACTTTTATGGGTTAAATACAGGTCTACAAGGTTTCTGCTGGTTTGACTGATATTTATTTGTTTGTTTATTTATTTATTTATATTTTTTTCTTGTAACAGGTCGTGAGCAGTTCCATGGCCTGGGCTCCATGTACTGCCGTGGCGCGGCCGCCATCATCCTCACCTACGACGTCACCAACTGGCAGAGCCTGCTGCAGCTGGAGGAGCGCTTCCTGTCTCTCACCGACTCTGCCAACAGTGACTGCATCTTCGCTGTGGTTGGCAACAAGGCCGACCTCACGGACCCGTTCGCCCAGATCATAACCCCCGAGGACGTTGGGCCAGAGGAGTCGGCCATCTCCGCCGCCCCTTCTTGCCCCACCCCTCCGCACACGCCGACCATTCACAAGCAGGTTTGCCGGGAGGACGCCATGGCGCTCTACAGCCGCATAATCTGCTACAAAGCCCTGGACGAGGGCGCCAGCCCTGTGGCGGAAAAGATGTGTTTCGAGACAAGCGCCAAGACGGGCTACAACGTGGACGCCCTGTTCGAGACGCTTTTCGAGCTGGTGCTGCCGTCCATCATCCAAAAGCAGGCGAGGGTCGAGTCGCCTACCGTGTGTTTGGAAGACTACGAGGAAGAAGAGGCCAGGAAGAAGAAGCCCGACTGTTGCACATGAGGAAGGTTACGCAGGATTGTTCTCCTCAGAAACTGCAGAAGGTCTACGAAGTTGATGAGGGAAGGCTCTTTGCTACAGGTTGCCTAGTAGAAAACCTTGAACACATCGACCTGTCGAAGACAAGTCCTCATCTTCTGTGAGAACCACAAGAACTGACCTCAGATCAGCACAAAAAGGCATCATGTGCTTCTCAGGAACATCAGGGTAGTTTTATATTGTATTGTTGCCCTTCTGGGAAGGACCAGCTGGTTCTGTAGTAGGGCTGCCCGATCGATATGGAGAAAATTGTAGCGCTACGATTATCTCGCTACATGCATCTTGTTTAGTGAACGTTCCCCTTAGGAACACTCTGGAATCCCTGAGCTGTGATTGGTCAAGATGTTTCCAGTGCTCAGTAAAACACTGATTGGTCAGAGGGCTCATTAACTGTGATGTCAGGATCACAATATACTGTGAGATGCCAAAAACATAAAGTAGCGATAGCAACTGGGAAGGCTTTTGCTGCCGGAAAACCAGCTTTCCGTTCTGCAACTGCACAGATTTGCCCCGGTGTGTCACTGAATTAGCATTTTATGTTCAGTAGTTAGCAACACTTCACGAGTTGCAAGTTAACACAACCTTTTCAAAAGCACTGTCCATGTCCATGTTTGTTTCATCAAGTTTCATTAGTCTCGTTAGTTAAGCCAACACTCCAAGTTGATGTTTCTCGGTTGCCATAGCCTTCCCTCAAGCCGTCCCTACTCTGTGGCCCTATTCTGGCACTTGTAACTGTGAAAGTGTGTGAGGAGTGTTTTACGGTTCTCACAAAGTGAAGTTACTTGAACAGACCTTTCCCTTCACTTGGGTCCCGTGCCTTAGCACAGTATGTATGTGAATAGTGACCCTTTTTTTTTTTTTCTTTTTCAAGTTAAATCGAAGCCTGTGGTGCCTGTATCTGTGTTTTGTCCTCTCGTTTCATTTTAAAGCTGTTTTATTTGACGTGTATCTGCTGTAACTGTACTGTGACTGCTATTTAAATAAAGGCTTGTGAAATTATTTTCAGTCAAGACTCCAGACGTTCTTTGTGTGCTTGTCTGTCTGTCTTTAAATGGTTCTTTTAACTAGGCATGTTTACGTTCTTTGCCCTGCTGTCCCCACTAAATTGTTTGCTCACTCTCAAAAATGGGTCATGCGTGTTTTCTCACAGTGCACAGCATGTCACTTTGCAATCTCCCCACTAGAGGTCACTCTCTACACATTGACCAGGATGGTGGCGCTTTCTGGGCAGGCACTGATTTGAAATATGGTCCAGATCTGACATTTTAAACGAGTGTTTAAAGCCATGACTTCAAATCAAGTCAAAATACACTAGATGTCCAAATGTTTGTGGACACTGTGGTCCCTGGAATGATTGGGCCCCATCCAATACTTTTGGGAATGAGCTGGAGAGTTAGGGGTGAGCTGAGGTGTCGTGATCATCCAACATCCTGACCTCACTGCATTCAGCTGCATTAGTGCAAGAGCATTAATCAAATCCTTATTAAAAAATTCTCCAAAATCTAGTAGAAAGCCTTCTTCCCTGGACAGTAGTGACCGTTACTCCAACAAAAGCAGGATAAACTTTTTTTTATGCTCATGATTTAGGAAGAAACAAGAAATAAACAGGTGTCCCAATACTTTTGTCCATTCAGTGCCTCTACCAGTAAGATAAACAGTCTTATAATAGCCTTACGACAGTCTCAAAATGAGAAATTAATGGCTATATGAACTAGATTAAGGATGTATGTATTTTCCCCCTCACACAGTCGTTGAGCCATGGCTGTGGCGGCCTGAGGCCAATGTGGCGCTAGCTAACAAGTAAAATAAGCTGGTACAGAGCCGTTGTGGCGAGTGTATGATGCCCAAGTTGCCTTTGTTCTCCGTTAAAGTGGACAAAAGTATGAACTCAGGCTTCAAGATGGCTGCTACTACTGTTATAGTAGCGCTAGTTAGTAGCCTAGCTAACATACCGTGGTCCGTTTTTATACACTAGCATTGTTTCTCAGCTTGTAAGAATATGGGAACCCTTTTTTTTACGGTTAAAGAACCGTAAACAAGAGTTTTCGCAAAGAACAACCATGTAAACATGCAAACTGCTTTTCTTTGAGCTGCCTAAATTTGATTTGATTTGATTTGCCTAAATGACTATCGCCCTGTTGCACTTACTTCAATCGTGATGAAGTGCTTTGAGAGGATAGTCATGACTCACATCCAGAAGACCATCCCCAACACTATAGACCCTCTACAGTTCGCGTACCGTCGGAACCGGTCCACAGACGACGCAGTCAACGCTGCTCTTCACAAAGCCCTCACACACCTGGAGGGCAAGGACACATATGTCAGAATGCTCTTTATTGATTACAGTTCAGCATTCAACACGGTCATCCCACACAGACTTTCAGAAAAGCTCCTCATCCTCGGACTGACACCAGCCCTCTGCAACTGGGTGCTGAATTTTCTAAAAGACAGACCCCAGTCAGTCAGAGTGGGCAGCCGCACATCCAGCACAAGAACAGTAAGCACAGGGGTCCCTCAAGGCTGTGTGCTGAGCCCCCTTCTGTACACGCTCTTCACATACGACTGTGTGGCCTCCCAGAACAACACCAGCATCATCAAATTTGCTGATGACACTACAGTCATTGGACTGATCACTGGTGGGGAAGAAACAGCGTACAGGAAGGAGGTGGCTGAGCTGGTGGCCTGGTGTCATGACAACAATCTTTCCTTGAATGCAGACAAGACCACGGAAATGATTGTCGATCCAAGGAGGAAGCGAGAGCTGCACACACCCCTGTACATAGGGGAGACTGAGGTGGAGAGGGTGAAAACCTTCAAATTCCTTGGCATTCACATCAGTGAGGATCTCAGCTGGTCCCACAACACTCAGATCATCATCAGGAAGTCCCAGCAGAGACTGTACTTTCTGAGAAGGCTGAGAAAATTTGGCATGCCAGCCAAAATTCTCAGCACCTTCTACAGGAGTATGATTGAGAGTGTTCTTACCAGCTCCATCATCGTCTGGTATGGAAACTCTACTGCCCAGGACAGAAAGGCTCTCCAGCGTGTGATCAAAACCGCACAGTCCATCTCAGGATGGACTGCAGAACATCTACCATAACAGAGTCACCAGGAGAGCCCACAACATAATCAGGGACAGTACACACCCCCAGCACACACTCTTCACACTTTTACCTTCAGGCAGACGCTACAGGAGTGTGAAGTCCAGGACCACAAGACTCACAAACAGTTTCTACTCACAGGCCATCAGGCTTGTGAACACCTCACGCACTACCTCTCCAACCCTTCCTATCTGAACTGGTTTTAAACTCTAATCTGATTTGAACTGCACCTTACACTCACTGTACTGCTGCAGTCAGAACACTGTTTACATTGCTACTTTGCACACTATTGTTTACATTTCTCACTTGCAACCTGCACTTTATAGCTGCTGCTCTTCAAGCACATGTAACTTTTATTTTCATTTTTTTAATTGTAAAAAGGAAAGTTTACTTTAATTGTATTTACTTCAACTTATATTATTATACTTTATTTACTTTGTATATATATATTTTTTATTATTATTTGTTAATTTCTTTTTTGTTATCTTTATCTATTGGTGAATGGAGGGACAGCAAAGTAAGAATTTCATTGTACAGCGTAACTGTCTGTTTCTGCTGTGCATATGACAATAAAACTCTTAAATCTGTGCTTCTGTGTAGAACCTCTGCATTTACTAAAGACCCCTAAAACCCCTTTTAATGGTGTAGATGACATTTAAGACGTGGGACATGTCCTCCCAACTTCTCAGTTCTGTCTTCATCTTGAAGAAGAACCATTTAAGCCTGTAAGTTTGGTTCTATATAAGACCTATGCATAAGGAACCCTTGAAGAGTGGGAACCCCCCCTAGTTTTAAGGGGGTTGTTTAAATGACAAAAGCTGGACTTTTTAAAAAAAAATTATTTAAATTGAGTAATAAAATGGAGCACATTATTAAATACTAAACTGTAATGAACAGAAAACGCAAACCTTTTGCCACAGTTTCCCCAATTTTAGTCCACCATTAAACAATCCAGCTGATTTCCGGTCCCTAAGCACTAAGTAAAAGTAAACCTATTCATTCAGTCAGTGTTTCGGAGGTCCTGTTTGCTGGGTTACACAAATCCGTAGATCTGTATCAGCTCAAGTGGAAACTAACCCATTTAGGTAATCCCCTTTTTAGTCAATAGATCCTAAACTATAGACTGTTGTTATGGAAACTCTCAAAGTAGGACCAAGCTCTGTACCCAGACTAGATTAGTGTAGATCTGTTGAGTGGGCCTAAGTGTGGCCTGCCTTTCTACATATCTATAAATCTGTTGTGCTTTACAGATTATGTCCAGTTAAGGTCAGATGTTAAATGTTACGCCCTTTCTGAAAAAAATGCATTCAGCTACTAAGTTGCAGCCATTGCTGACACAGATGTGCAAATGCACACACACACAGCTTGTCTAGTCCCTGTAGAGAAGCATTGCTAATAGACTAGGACTTTCTGGAGCTGGTTTAGATACACATGAACCTTATATAAGCCCCTTAGCATTGAGCTGTGGAGCAGTGGAACTGTGTTCTCTGGAATGATGGTGGAGCTCCATCCAATACTTTTAGGATGGGGAGAGGTGGTGATCATCCAGCATCCTAACCTCCTCCTGACTCTCTTGTTACTAAATACAATCAAATCCTCACAGCAATGCTTCAAATTCTAGTTAAAAGGTAAAGGTGTGCATATTTGTCTCTGTACAGAGAAATGTGTCCTCCGCATTTAACCCATCTGTGGTAGTGAACACACACACCCAGAGTGGTGGGCAGCCAACTCCAGCACCCAGGGAGCAGAGAGGGTAAAGGGCCTTGCTCAAGGGCCCCAACAGTGGCAGCTTGCCAAGCCCGGGAATCGAACCCACAACCCTGTTATCGACAGCCCGGCGCTCTAACCGCTGAGCCACCACTGCCCCAAGGATTTCTTCTCTGGGCACTAGAGACAATTACTCCAACAAAAGCAGGCTAGACTATTTTTTAATAATAATAATAATAATAATAATAATAATAATTATTATTATATATATATATTTTAAAAAATGAACGTGTGGGTGTCCCAATGCTTTTGTCCAGGTAAGGACAGAGGCATCAGTCTTCAAAATTGGTGCTCCTACTCATTGTGATGTACTTCTGTCCACTTTTGTCCAGATCTTCCAGGAAGCTACAGTCTCCTGATGAGTTCAATGACTGGGAATCCTTGAGGGCTGATGATTAGCACCTCAGTCTGGCAGCTCACAGCGACGCACCTTTCATCAAGTAGATGCTGGAAAACCTCTTTAACCTTTAAGCTGGCCTCCACATGAGGTAAACGAGGCTTTCCTCACCTCTGGCTGCCATGTGCTAGCTACTTTAAGTACTTTAAGCCTTTGGGTGAGGACACTTACAACAGCAAAATCCAACACTCATGCAGGACAATGCGGCTTTACAGCTGGGGTCAGTGGATGTTGACTGACAGCCAAGTTGTTGGTCAGTGAGTGTTAAGCCCTTAGATCTGCTCTGAATACTGTTATCAGGGTGATTTTAGGTTTTGGTCTCAAAAACAAATAGTACATATAGTACATACAATATATGTCCAAATGTTTGTGGACACCCCTTCAGATGAGTGCATTCAGCTACATTAAGCTCATTGCTGACACAGATGTGCAAATGCACACACACACACAGACTGCTTATCTAGTCCATGTAGAGAAGTATTATCATTGAGCTGTGGAGCAGTGAGACTGTGTTGTCTGGAATGATTGTGCTCCATGCAATACTTTCGGGATGAGCTGGGGAGTTGGTGATTATTCAACATCCTGACAACCCTAACATTCTTGTCACTGAATGCAAACAAATCCTTGCAGCAGTGCTCTGAAATCAAAAGCAGGATGTAGCCATTTTTAATACCCTTGATTTTACAAACAATGAATGGGCAGGTGTCCCAATACCTTTGCCCATTAAGTGCATCTAGCCTGGGTGTAGTTAGGGAACTAAATGACCAGTAAGGCAGATCAATAAAATAGTGTACATCTGAAGAAGCCTCAACCCCCCTTATTTTGTCTCCTGATCTAATGGTGGGGATATTTAATTAGAATGAGGGTATTCCTGAAACTTTAGTTTTCATAAATTAATCTTTGATATTTTGTTAATTTGCAATACACTATAAAGACAAAAATATTTGGACACCTGCTCATTCATTGTTTCTTCTGAAATCAAGGATATTAAAAAGAGTCTATCCTGTTTTAGTTTGAGTAACTGTCTCTACTGTCCAGGGAAGAAGGCTTTTTACTAGATTTTAAAGCATTGCTGTGAGGATTTGATTGCATTCAGCGGCAAGAGCGTTAGTGAGGTCAGGATGTTGGATGATCACCACCCCAACTCATCCCTAACTCCCCAACTTATCCCAAAAGTATTTGATGGAGTACCAACCATCATTCCAGAGAACACTGCTTCACTGCTCTAAAGCCCATTACTGGGGGGCTTTACACCCCTCTAGCCCATGCTTAGCTAACCCACACTATTAAGGTTAGTGTATAGTCTGTATCTTATGGTATAAGTGTGAAGTACGCAATTGGGATGCAGCCTAACCTTTCCTCAAGTTTCAATCTAAATGTGTTATGGGTGCCCTCAGGCGACTCGAGCTAGAATCCATCTTACCATTCGAACGAGGGAATAGGCTTTTGCATCAAGTGGTTCACATAATGTTCCCCTGCAGCTGGAGCTTTACTTTTGAAGGTCTCTCTAGCTTTAGAAAGAAATTTTGCATGTTCCCTATTAGCTTTTCAGAGCTGTACACCCTGTCCTCCACTCCACGTTTTAAAATGCTTTTAATAGATGATAAAATTTTAAGGTGTTTCCTTGAAAAAAACTTCAAACTGAAGGAACAACTTTAGCAAATGTGCGACCTTGGGAATAATGCCAAAGCCCACCCATTATGTCCCCTTGTTGCGATGTTGGCACTCACCAGCTTTTTAATATGTGAGAGAGGACAGCAGTGGCAGGTGATTTTCTTACACAACCGAAAAG
Source organism: Salminus brasiliensis (assembly GCF_030463535.1). Classification (NCBI taxonomy): domain Eukaryota; kingdom Metazoa; phylum Chordata; class Actinopteri; order Characiformes; family Bryconidae; genus Salminus; species Salminus brasiliensis. The sequence continues at coordinate 20,694,592 of NC_132892.1, read as the reverse complement.
TAACAGACGCAACTGTCCTTCTCAGTGTCCCAAACTCTGGATGGGCAGTGTATGTCCTGTCTCCTGTCCTGCTTTGATGTCTCTGTTGCACAGTGTTCTATTTATGGATGCCTGTTGGTCTCATGCACAAGCTGGTTTAGCATGGAACCTGTACCAAGACAATATGAACATGAGTTAAAAAAACAACAACAAACAAATTCATACAGGAATAATCCTGAAAAAAATAAATAAAAAATAATAACAGTCATCTACGTCTGTGGTTCGTCGTTTTCTCTGCAATTATGTCACATGGTACGCCGAAGCGACGAAAGCGGACGCCGTCTATGCAAGAAGTATGCTGAGCCCTTAAGACCAGAAACATACTCAACGCAAGTATGCAAATGCAAACACCTGGCTAACACTCTGCACAGCCCTGCTGTACAAACGCATCGTGGGTTCTTACGATAGTGTGACGATTAAAAGGCTCAGGGGGGCAATAGTGACTCATTAAACTGGTCCGCCATGACAGTTGACTAGAACAAAGCACAGCATCCCATTCACTGATCGGGTAGCCAGTAGCGACCGGTGATCGTGATGATCACGATATCATAAAGAGCTAACGTGTAGATTAACTTACGTTAGCTAGCTAGCCAGACACCTGCTCCGCTAACATAATATATATGTAATGCCAAGCTATGCCAAAAGGCCCAGGATGTCTTAACACTGGTTGATGCCGCTGGCTCTTGTTTTGAGGCAGATGTCCAGACAGTGAAGGCAGGCTACTCAAAGAAACCCACCTGCCGCCATATCTACGCTGGCTAAACATGCAAACTAAGTGCTAGCGTTAGCTTGCTAGACAGCTGGGAATAGGGAGGTTGAGTTAGCAGGCGAGGGCAGCAACACCACCACCACCACGGACTCAGCGCTGTCGCTACCCGATCCTTGTCCCTTGGCCTTTTTTTACGGCAAAAATCGGGCAGGGGGTGCCCAGAATGCAGTTCCACCTTATGAGGTTCCTCCACAGTTTTGAACTGAAGAACCTCCAAAAGTCCTTCAAGGATCTTATACTTTTAACAGTGATGAGATTCTGTGGAATAGGATAACCAACTTTTGACTGGTACTGCAGGTAGGTCACGACTGAGGCTTCACCAACTACTTCCAGCTCTTTCTGGCTGTCATTGTCTTCCTCCTCCACATTTGTGTGGTCTGGGGCCTTTTTTTTTTTTTTTTTCAGGAGTCAGCGCTGGGGCTATTTGTGTGCTGTTGTGTAAAAGATGGGTCAGAGAGTGCCCGGAGAGGTCCTGCAGTTCAGCCCCACAGCTGCCACTATAGGGCTCACCAAACCAAAGCAGTCATCATGTCTGGTCACTCTCACTCTTAGCAAAACTGCTTCTATATATAGTTCTTCAAGGTTTTTCACATTCCCAACAACAGTGGAACCCTTTTTCAAGGTTTTTAAAAGAACCACAGTCCACATCATGGAGTAGAATCAATTTAACCAGTAACTGTTATTAAATTGTCATGGTTTTGTCTCGGAAGAGTCTTTAAAGAACTGCCTTTTTAAGTGTGTAATGTTCTCCTTTACATCTTTATGTTAATATTTCTACTGTACACTCAAAAAATAACTGCTTTAGAGAACCATAAAAATGATGTTCTACGTCCTAGAAAATACCAATAATCCAGGCAGAGAACTGTTAAAGCTGTTAAAGCATTCAAGTGATTCTTAGAAACACTGCCTTTACTAAAGATACTAAAGAACCCTTGAAGAACCTACGTTCTATCTGTGTAATGTTCTCATTCATATCTGTATGTGGATATTTCTTTTGTACACTTCAAAAAATAAAGATTCTTTAAAGAACCACATACAAGATGGTCTGCATCGCAGAGTAGAACCGACTGAAATAGTTGAAGAACCATTCAAATGGTTCCTTGACTTGTCCTGGTTTTGTTTATGAAGAGCCTTTAGAGAACCCCCCTTTTTAATGTGTAACGTTCCCATTTACACCAGTATTTCTTTTGTGCACTCAAAAAACGTTCTTTACAGAACCAGGTACAAGATGTTCTACATCATAGATATAACACACTGTTCAACCAGGTGAAGAACTGTTTATGCATTCATATAGTTCCTTGAGTTGCTATGCTTCTATATAGAACCACTGCCTTTACTAAAGAACCCTTGAAGAACCCCATTTTTAAGTGTGTAATTTATACCTAAATGTTCCACATATGGTACTTGTTTTTTTTTTTGACCTGGCTCTTTGACCCCTTTGTTTGAGGGAATCATGGTATGCAAACCACGTCACACATTCGCCCATGATACAGTGTGTGTGTGTGTGTGTGTGTGTGTGTGTGTGTGTGTGTTAGCCCATATTAGCTTAGCACAGCCAAAGCGGGGCCTACTGTGCCCTGCCTGAGTAGCTGTATTGTGACTAAGCCGTCACCGGTGGGCCCTATTTGCTATTTTCGCCATTGTATAAGATTAGTGACGCCTTACGCTGACGCTAACACATGCTGTTGTGTGGCCTAAGCCCCCTTTGATTTAAAAAACACTCGATGGGGGCACAAACAGATACAACAGGCAGATGTCTGAATAACACGCAGGATCAAAAACAACATCAGGGTCTACAGCCGAGCCACCCCGCTCTGTGTCTTATTTAATCTGTGTACGCGTGTGTGTGTGTGTGAGCGAGCGTGAGGTGGGTATTAATACCACAATAGACAGCTGCTCATTTCAGAGAAGGGGGTTTGTGCCTCCCCAAATCTCGCCTAGCCAGATCAGTGCTTTTGTTTGAGTACGCTAATCTTCTTTAGGGGGCCAAATCCGGCAGTAGGCTACAGTTGGGATGCTCTCGGGCCCTGGTGCCAGTGTGGATTATCGGTGGATTCTTGGGGCAATACAATGATTTCTGCACCAATCTAAACATCATCAGATTATACGATCTCCAGATCAGATAACAGCCAACAGACGGTGAATGTCCAGCTTGCACACAAACACAGTGTGAGTGAGAAACGCCTGAGGTGAATACCGTGGCTCTTTAATACGGTTGACTTAAGAGAAAAACAATAAACAACTTAAGTGAACAACAAAGCCCTCGGCACGTCAAAAACAAGGTGGTCAAGAAGCAGAGCGCTGGGAGCTGACTGCAGAAATCACTTGTCAGCAACAATGGCCTTTTATATGAACAGAAGTATGGACAAAAGTATTGGGACACCTGCTTGTTCACTGTTTCCTCCAATATCAAGAGTATTAAAAAAGAGCTGATCCTGCTTTTGTTGGAGTGACTGTCTCTATTGTTCAGGAAAGGCTTTCTACTAGATTTTGGAGCATTGCTGTTAGGATTCCATTGCATTCAGTGACAAGAGCGATCATTTAGTGAGGTCAGGGTGTTGGGCGATCGCCACCCAACTTTATCAGCAACTCCCTCAACTCACCCCAAAAGTATTAGATGGCTCACATTCTTCCAGTGCCCCACAACTCAATGCTGGGGGCTTTATACTCCTCTAGTCCACACCTGGCTTAACAGACGTCAACAGTCAGACGGTCATTGCTATCTTGGCATTGAGTTGTCAACACAGGCGGGTGCCCAACGTGCGTACACCCCCTTTGCACCACTGACATAACAATCCGTCAACGTCAGACGCACCTGGCTCTTAAAGGGAATGGCAAGTGACACGCTGATTGGTTTATTTCGCGTTACGCCCAAAACACTCCCATGATTAATTAAGAGACTTAGTACATGCCTTTTGTGTTTTGAGCCGCGCAAGGCGTGCTTTACCCGTCAGTACAATAGCAGTACAATAGCGGCTCGCCTAAAGTTCACTAAAATAGGGCCCATACTGCGTTTTACAGGAAGTAAAAATGAAGCGGTAGCTTGACTTTTCCAATAATTTACAATTGACTTCATCTTGTAAACCCTTTAATAAAGGGTAGTTCAGTGGTTCTTTACCAAAGGCAATGGTTCTATGTAGACCTATGACAAGTCAAAGAAACAAAGGATGCTAAAAAAGGTTCTTTGCCTGATTAAAATGTTCTCTACACCTAAACAGTGTTAGTAATCATGTTAATGTAACACACTCCTTAATAAAGAACCAAAACCTTTTTCAGGGAATGCCCGATCAAGGCCGCCTTTTGCTGACAGTTGGTTTCAGATGACCTAAGCTGGTCTGTGATGGTTAAGTTGGTTGAAAAGCTGGTCATTGAGGGGAAAACAGACCATGCTGATAGACCAGCTACCCAATCCAACTGAGCTAAGCTGGTCAATCAGCAGAACCAGCAGCTTGGTCCATACTTGCTGACCGTCCTGGTCAAGTTGATCATGCTGGAGGACGAGCTAAACCATCAAACTCAAACTAAAATTGGCTTCACCAATGAAAAACGTTGGGTGGAAAACTGGTATATGGGCCTTTTTAAAGGTTCTACACAGTATCAAGGTTTCCAGTTCTGTTAAGAGCCAAAATCCCTTTATATTAGGAGTCCGGGATACTAATTGTAGCTTCATCAACATCATCATCACTCTTAAAATTGCTCCATGAAAGGCAACAACTGCAATCACTAACTTTTTCACGTGTAGAAAGAGTCACATCCACCAAGTTTAGGCACCGAACAGCTGGACTGTCCTGCTGTAATGATAACAGGCTGCACTCCTGCCAGGCAAAGGTTGTTTTCAAGCTCCAGTTCAGCGAGTCCATTTGGGCCTAATGCCATGGCTGGGAATGGCCAGACGGGGGCGGCATTTTGGGTTCTCATGTATTATTAAAAAATAATATCAGGAAAAACAGACCTCATATATATATATATATATATATATATATATATATATATATATATATATATATATACTACACATAAATTGTATATTATATAATGAATGAACCCCTGTTGAAAAAAGATGTTGTTTATAAACTGGGTATAATAGCTAAGTATTTCCACTTTCCACGTAGGCTATTAAAATGTGAGTTAGAATGGCGTAAATAAAGCTGTACAAAACATTTCCTGCTCTGAAGGAAAACACGAGAAAGAACACCCACGTATTTTTATCTTAATGACTTTAACTGCACTTGTTATCAATGGCACAGCGCTGACATGCAAATACACAGGCGCAGGCGGAAACGCCGCAGGCACTGTTGATACTGGCGCCACCCGTATTCCGACACAGCCCAGCTGATAGGTCGGCCTGCTTGTGTGTACGCGCTTCTAGCCAATCCCCGTGCAGGAGGCGAGACGCTCCTGACCAATCGGAGACGGAATACCAGTCAACCCTCGCGCAGAAGGCGGGTGCTTGTCGGAAAACGGGTGGGAAACAAAAACAACCCACCACCTCCATTCTCCACAACGCCACAGGGACACGCGAGCGACGGGGGCTGAACGTCACACGCGTTACGTAACCACGCAACGTTGTTTACAAGTTGAGACGGTCTCTGACTAAAGCTGAACACCTTGACAAAACGTGTGTTTGCCTCCCTGCTGCATCAATATTTCGTTACGACGTGTACTCCTCACCTCTTTAAAGTGTCGACGTGTCCAAAAGTCCACGCTTTTGAGCTCGCTTTTAGCTCAAACGCTAACGGCAGCTGGCTAATTTAACACAGCAGCTCCAAACCATATTATCTGCCATTAGCTCGCTGGCTGCTGATGAGGCAAGCAGGCGCAGGGCAGTCAGCTAGCTAGCTACATCTTAAATATGACGTTTAAGTTGATGAGTAGCTATAAATGTCCCACGGAACCAAAAAAAATGGTTCCGAGAACAGCCCGTAGGGTCTTATATTCAAGGTTTTTAAAAATGGACATTAGGTAGTCTGACGAAGAAATGCATCACTGCCTCAAACTGCGTATGTACAGTAAGTGTGTCATCCTCGCGCTGTGTTTGGGATTAGGGGAGGGAGAGAGAGAGCGCGCGCGAGCAGTGTGTGTTCAGAGAAGGGGGTGGAGGGATTGGCCAAGAGCCCCGGGCGCCTATTGGCTCATCCAAACGTAAATCTTCACGCTCGACCAATGAATCCAATGAGCACCTCTCGCTGGGTCAGATTGACAGGCACGCCCCCCTCCTCCTCCTCCTCCCCGCCTCGGCGGACGCACCGCCTTATATGACTGTGTATTTTCTCTACTGGCCAAAGCTGGGATGTGTGTGTGTGTAACGTCACATGTTGTTTTTCCTCTTTAGTTCAGTCATTCCGAGAGAGGAGCTATTCTGCGGTGAACTTTTTGGCGGAGAGAGAGAGAGAGAGAGCCGAGCACCGAGCACAACTCCTACCCAACTGATCAAGCTGATGGGATTTTCTCAGCCGCGCGGGGAAGTCGACTTGCAGCCAGTCTGATTAGTGTTTGTTTGGGTGTTTTTTTTTTTTTCTTCTTCCCTCCAACCCCTAGGATGGCGAGCCCGCCGCTAACGGGAGGGACGTCGTTATCAAATGTCAGCATGAACTCAAACCACGTCAAGAAGAGCGGATACCTCAAGAAACAGAAGCACGGGCACCGGAGGTTTTTCGTGCTGAAGGAGCAGGGGGACGGGTCCCCAGCTCGGCTAGAGTACTACGAGAGCGAGAAGAAGTGGAGGAATAAGGCAGCAGCCAAGAGGGTGATATCTCTGGACTCGTGTTTGAGCATAAACAAGCGCGCCGACGCGAAGCACAGATACCTGATAGCCCTCTACACCAAGGACGAGTACTTTGCCGTCGCTGCCGAGAACGAGCAGGAGCAGGAGAGCTGGTACAGGGTCCTGACCGACCTGATGAGCGAGGGCAAAGTGTATGACAGCGCAGTGTCCAGTTCTGCATCCTCTCTGGTGGGCTTTGACGAGGGCAACTATGGTATGATCACGCCGGCCAGTGCCGCCTACAAAGAGGTATGGCAAGTGAACCTGAAGTCGAAGGGACTGGGGCACACCAGGAACATCACTGGGGTTTACAGGCTGTGTTTGTCTAGCCGCTCGATCAGCTTTGTGAAACTTAACTCCGAGGTGGCCTCTGTCAGCCTGCAGCTGATGAACATCAGGCGATGTGGCCACTCGGACAGCTTCTTCTTCATTGAGGTGGGCAGGTCTGCCTCCACGGGACCTGGGGAGCTTTGGATGCAGGCTGATGACTCCGTGGTGGCGCAAAACATTCACGAGACCATTTTAGAGGCCATGAAAGCCATGAAAGAGCTGTCTGAGTTCAGGCCACGCAGCAAAAGCCAGTCTTCGGGCTCCAACCCCATATCCGTGCCCATCCGGCGGAACCTAAACAATCTGCCCCCAAGTCAGACAGGCTTAGTAAGACGGTCAAGGACGGACAGCGTGGCGGCCACATCTCCCGTCACCAAGTTTGCTTCCTGTAGGATACGCACAGCCAGTGAGGGCGAGGGCACCATGGCACGGCCGGTGTCCATGTCGATATCAGAGAACGGAAGCCCTAGCATGGCCAGCCGAACCCACATGAGCAGGTCCAACACGGTTTCAGTCGGCTGTCGGACGTCCGAAGCATCGCTTTTGCATCACAGCAGATCCATGTCCATGTCTATGCCGGTCTCTCATTCACCTCCATCTGCTGTAAGCCCACTGAGTCTCTCCTCTTCTAGCATGAACGGCTCCACCTCCTCAACGGTACACAAACCCTCCAGCTGCAGTGGCTCTGTCTCAGGATCGCCCAGTGACACCGGCTTTCTGTCATGTGACGATTACGGATCCAGCCCTGGAGATGCGAGGTACAACCCATCGAACCGTAGTAATACTCCCTCATCCTTCTCAGGCACGCCCCCTTCCCGCGAAGGCAGTGAGCTTTGTGGTTATATGATGATGGACAATCCGTCTAGCCACTCTCTGAATAAGATCCAGGAATCCAGCAGAGAGAAGCCGGACTGGGAGAAGTCGTATAGGAAGAGGACGTACTCCCTCACGACGCCGCGGCAACCCAGGGCCCCCTCACAGCAGTCATCAGCATCACTTGATGAATATATGTTGATGAGGGCTGTGTACACCAACAGCCATTCTGGGCAGAGCACCCATTCTGCCTCTCCAAAGGTCTCCTACCCTGAGGATTACGGGGACATTGAAATTGGCTCCAGCAGGAGCTCCAGCAGTAACCTAGGCAATGATGGCTACATGCCCATGACACCAGGTGTGGCACCACAAGGCAGCAAAAATGACCCTTACATGCCCATGAGCCCCATGAGCGTCTCAGCACCCAAACAGATCATTAACCCCAGGTCTCACTCTCAGGCCACAGGCTGCCGAGGCACAACCAACTCCCCCAGTGGCAGTTCCATGGAGGACAGTGGCTACATGAGGATGTGGTCTGGTTCCAAGTCCTCGCTGGAGAGCTCAGATGGCAGAGTGGCAAACGGAGAGTATATGAACATGTCACCTGTTGATCCATACGTCTCGCCCACGCCACCTGATTATTTCCTCAGCGGGTGTGAACCAGCGCAGCGGCCTTCTCCTTCCTTGAGCTCCCGCTCCAACAAACACCAGGGTCCTAAAAGAGAAGATGACCAGTATGTTTTAATGAGCCCACAGAGCCATAGGCCAACTGATGAGTCAAACTACTATACCATGTCTCCAGCAAATCCTGGGCCTTTGTTGCCCAGCCCCTCCACCCTGCCCCCACTCAGGCACGGCCGCAGTGACGGCCTGTCGCACAGAGGGCGAGTCAACAGGCCCAACAGGTTATCTCTGGACACCCTGAGGATGCTCCCGAGCATGAACGAGCATCCCGTCCCCTGTGAACCGAAAAGCCCGGGAGAGTACATCAACATAGACTTTGGTGACAGTGCCCGGTACTCCTTGCCCTTGGGGTCGGTGGAGAGCCAGGGTTCCTCTCCCAGCCTCAGCAGCATGAGACGGAGATCTCCCCTGTCTGACTACATGAACCTTGACCTCAACTCGCACTCCCCAAAATCAGGGGAGATCCTCGCTAGCCCCCTGCACGAGATCCCCGAACTCACCAACTGCCCGTGCCCATCTGAGGAGGGCGCGTATTTCCCTGGTGAGCCGAGAGGCTCTCCGTGCCCGCCTGGCACAGGTAAAGATGACTATGCTGAGATGAAGTTCGACGACACGCGCATTTCTCCAGCTTTCATGTCTGAGAACAGGGAAGGTGTTGCTGTTAGCCCTGCTAGCAGGGTAAAGAGGCTTACCCTAGGTGACAAAGGCATGGCAAGTATCGGGGCGTTCCTGCTGCCCAGCACCTCTGTGGACCCCGACGGAGGGGCCAAGGTGATCCGGGCGGACCCTCACGGTCGGAGGCGGCACAGCTCGGAGACCTTCTCCTCCACCACCACTGTCACGCCTGTGTTTCCATCCTTCGCCCACAGCTCCAAGCGGCACAGCTCCGCCTCCGTGGAGAACGTCTCGGTCCGGAGCAGCGAGGGTTCCGACGAGGAGTATGGCAGCCCCATGTGCAGAGAGACCTCAGCTGGGTACCAGAACGGTCTGAACTATATCGCCTTAAACCTGATGGAGAACAGAGAGCTGAGAAACTGTGACAGTGTGATGGGCTTCAAGACGGTCAGTTGCTGCAAAGGAGGAATCAACGGATTGCACACCAGTCCATACGCGTCCCTGGGATTCAAGGAGACGGTGACCACTGTAAAAGGTGAGTAGTTCTGCCCACCTGATAATGTCTTCGGGTTCGGGTTAAGAGGTGATGCAGCGTGTGTCGGTGTCACGAGTCCATCAAGAAGCAGCTGAGGATGGTGTTGGCGTTGGTGTTGTCTCCTTATGAGGAAGAGAAGAATCCTATAAGGATTATTCTTTTTTACACTCATTTTTTTTGGAGGTGCAGCTCATTAGCATACCTCATGTTATGAAGGAAATGGGAGATTGAGATTATACTGTCATCATATGTCATATGCAATACTTATGCAAATGAATATGCAAATATGGACAGCAGGTTTGCACTAGAAGTGAAGGTATTTATTTACTAAATTCATTCATTATTTCTTACTTTTTTGGTGCTCTATTTAGTTTTATGGATTGAACACTTCTAGCTGCTGGAAAAAGTAGATCCGGTTGAAAACACTGGATGGTCGTATACTCATGAATGCACATGAACGCAATTAATCCGCCAGCACCACTGGGAAGTGAACTCGGCTGCGTTATGTAATTCGTTACGCACATAATGCGTAATGTTTGCGTTTCGCTGCGTTTCGCTGCGTTTCTGCGGGTCGAGAAGTCCTTGTTGACGAGGAGAAGACTGCGTTTTTCATTCAGAGGAATTCCGAGGAATCGGAAACGTGACAAACGTGACGAGCTGAGCTCAGGGGCTGCGCAGTGGTAAACAACCGGAGTGCGTAGGAAGTATGACACTGCAGGATAGAGTGGCCCGTGCGTGTTTTTCTCACTCGCTGTCTAACCAAATTGAACAGATCGACCGTTTGCGCACACACACACACACACACATACACACACACACTGTTCATTTGTCGTAGCGTTTTATGGCTTTTGCGCGGAGACATTACGACCGTTATTGAATTATTGAAAAGCGCTATTCTTAGACGCAGGGAAAGTGGGGCTTGTTTTGGAGGCTCGAGCTCACGTGAGCAGAGCTGTTTGGGTTTTGTGAGCTGGCCAGGTTGTGGAGCTGCTCCATTAGAAAAGAATGCATGCGTTTATCTTCTCTTCGCCACACTATTTCAGCTGACATCAGGCTCTTTTCTGTAGAAGCCCATTCAGTACTGTGCCTGTAGCATATTTGATAACAGCAGGCACAATTGTGGGCGTTATAACTGCTCATAACCTTTTCCTGAATGTCTTTCTTCTGATGCCTACATGTCTGTATAGGCTTGAAAGGGGCAGTTCACCAACTTTTTGAAATTTTTGCATAATTAAGTTGTAAACAAAATCCTTCAGAGTGGCTTTGTTTAAATGCTCCATTCCAGAGGAAGTTACCCACTCAAATTCCTGTACAATGGTGGTGATAAGAGCCAGGGTTCACAATGTCTACAACACAAATACAGCCACGTATATTTACTTTCCAAAACCACACAGCGAACCGATACATCTTGTGGGGTTGTAGATCGACGCTGGCACGCAAAAAATCGTATATCTTCCAATTTACAGCTTTACAGGAGACGAAAACACCTGCTTAACTTTCAAAGGAAATCGATGTAAATAGGTTTGAAGGAATTTCCACTGGTCCATTCAAGGTCCAGACTCAAGTTATGTGGTGTTTGTATGCGTAAAGTTGTGGTTAATCTGAAAAAAGGTTCATTTGGAGACGTTTTTTTGTCTTTTAGCACCCTGCATATATCTCTGCACCCCTAATATATTCTCAAAACAGCATCTCAAGCACAAGGTAGTGTGTTTATAACCATTGTTGTATTAATTTGAGAGAATTTAGAGGCAATAAACACTTCAGATGTCTGGTTCATTTCACCACTGTGAACAGCCCTGACTCGACAATGTTCTCCAGTTTGGATAAAAATGGGAAAAAACAGGGGATTTTCCTTTAAATCTGTCCGCGCCTTCCTCTGAAATCAGCAGGAGAACCGCGTGAGATAATTTGCCTACTTTGAATGATCTGTGGGTGTGTGCAATGCAGTGCTCCTGCATGCTTTAACATTATGCTGGGTTGGATAATGTAAGTGCCTTGGGCCTTTCCCTGTGATCGCTGCTTTTTTTGAATGTGGCTCACACTCGAACACATTCACACACTCACACACAGCACAGCGTGCCATGCACTGCAGCACGTACTTCAAATCGTTTCCATCCTCCCTTGTGTCCATATTATAACATGTCAGTTGGTGGTGGAACTTGTGTGTCCAGAATTAGCCCTATTGCAGCTAAAAAGCTGACCATGGCTGGCAGGCTTCAAATTTGGCCTTGTTGACACCGAAGGAGTTTTAACAGCCCAGCCGGAGAGAAGTGGAAAAGGAATGAGGCGGGAGGGGGAAGGCAGGGGGCCTACTGTGTTTGTGCTTCATCTCTTAAATAGGCATGTGCAGCCATGTTCACGGGTAGTCCTGGTGAACGAGGAGGGAGGGCCCGTGCGAGAGGCATGTGCGGCCATTGGAGGGGAAAAAAACAGGCCAGCGGTTTGTTTATGGGTCGTAGTCAGGTACTGATGAGGTTTCACGCTTGGAATGCCTGACTGAGTAAAGGTTGCTGGGAGAAGCAAATACTCGCTTGTTTTTATTAGCACCTTCCTCAGGGATGAGCCCCCCCCCCCCCCCCTCCTTTACCCTTGCTTTCTTTTTCCTTTTCTCTCCCGTAAGCTTTCTCTCGTTCTTCTTTTCTGCCTTTTCCTTTGGCAGACGTCTTGTTCTCTTGCGCACATTCCAGACAGTGCGCTGGCAAGGCCTGACTTTGTTGATTTTTGAATCAAAGCACGTCAAGTGCATTTGTCAGGAATGGCAGGAATCAGGCAGGCAGGCGTTTGTTCTCCAGCGTAGATCCAGGTTGAAAACAACAAAGTGAGCGTCAGGAGGAGCAAGATTCGGAAAAAGGGGAAGGGCAAACACGACTTTCTCCCGTGCCGTCAGCTGCAAAGGTCCTAGTTGAGTAACAAGCCGGCAGTGACCCTCAGCTTTGTCAGGATCAAAGCGCCCACTCTCTGAATTCTCAGCCTGTGCCGATGTTTTCTGGGATTTTAGATAAGGGGGCTGATAAGGGGTTTATCAGTGTGTTCTATGGGATGAAAAGGCGAAAATGTTGAGTTTTGAGGGACAAGTTCTTCTCGATACACACTCAAACACAACACATACAAACCCCTCAGCAGGCTTAGACATTTATCGTCTGCCCGTCAGTGTATGACTGCTGGATTATGGAATTCCGAGAGCTGTTTTGCCCTGAATCACTGTGACCGGGGGGGGGAGGGAACAAGCGCTGGAAAATCATTACCACAGAATCACATACTTATGAGGCGAGACAAATTCTCTGATGACTTTGAGAGCTCATATGTAAAATAAAAATAAAAAAAAATAACCATAAATTGATATTTTGAGCTGTTCATGCGATATTAACTTCTTATACCGTCTATAAAAAAAATCTTGCCGCACTTTAATCACCCGCCCTGTTTGTGCCAAAGCTTGGCTTTCCAGGCCTTTCTACGCCTCCTTCAACTCTACCACCATTAAGATCACTTGATATAAAGTGGACGACCTTTCGCCCTTGATTTAGCTTCGTATCATATGCGTGTTATTTACCAATGCAGAGCAAGGAATGAAAGGCTGATCCTTGTTTACAACCAAGAAGTGAAACCAGTGGGGTGAGAGAGAGTGAGTGAGTGAGCGAGCGAGCGAGAGAGAGAGAAAGAGAGAGAGTCTGTTGATATCAGGTTTTTTAGACTTGGCTCAAAGGCCTAAAGGAGTGAATAGGAGGTTGGTTGGTCTCGCTTGCTCTCTCTCTTGTAAGCACTCTCCTGCTTGCTCACTCCCTTTTTCAGGGATCTTGGGCCTCCTTGAGATGGCCTGTGTGTGTGTGTGTGGCAGATGGCTGGGCCAGGGAGGGGTGTATGTGAGTGCACCTGCCGCTGCACTCACTGCGAGCCCGTTATCAGGCACGGCAGCAGCACAGACAATACACTAATGACAGCATGCCATCTGCTCCGGCCCCAGGACAGGGGCTAGTGCTCGTCCCTTAGAGATAGAGGGAGAGAGTGAGAGAGGTAGAGTTGTAGGAATCTTAGATGAATCTGAGTGACTTGTGTACTTCGTGGGCTTGGGACCAGAAGCACGCTGGCATCCACAGCTGAGGTGCCCTTGAGCGAGGCACCTAACCCCTCAATTGCTCTTCATGCACTGAGGTGGCTGCCCAACACTCTGGGTGTGTTCTCACTGCGTTAATCACTAGTGAGTGTGTCTGTGTGTGTTTACTGCCACGGATGGTTTAAATGCGGAGGTTGGGAAGGCTGCAGAAAGGGTGAGGATGGTGCAGCAGGGTCAAGTGCTGTCAATGTGTCTAATAGAGCTGGAGTTTTGAATTTCTTGCGGCCATAAGCGCAAACACAACTGTAGCCAGTGAGGGTGTTTTGATGGAGGTGATCAGGTTTCAGCAAGGCACTCTCTCACTCCTGGCCTAAGAGCCGTACCACCCCTTCTCTGTTGCGCACTCTGTTTCGCTCTCTCTCTCTCAAAAACATGCACCTCCCCCTATCCCACTAAGCCCATTCTGACCTGTTGTTTACCTGCATGTTCGCTCTCTCTCTCTCTCTCTCTCTCTCTCTCTCTCTCTCTCTCTCTCTCTCTCTTTCTCTCTCTCTCTCTCGTGCGCTCTCTTTCACTTTCCTTGCCTTTCCCTCCCACACTTTTATTCCCTCCTCCCTTGCTTTCCCTCACACACTTCCCTCCTTACCTCCCTCTCATTGTTGTTGTCTTAGCTCCATTCATTTCCATTAGCGCTGTCTGGCTGTGGGACTGACTGACATTCGGGAATGGTGGGATGGGGGGGGGGCTAGCTTAGCTGTGGCTGCTATTGGCTAGCGCATGTGTCAGAGTTTCCAGTCATGCTGGGCATGTGGACTCTCTCCAGTTTAAATGGATTTTTGGGGGACAAAATATTTCTGCTTAGTCACTTAAGCTTTTTATAGCTGCATGATTACAATTTTGAGGCTTTTGTAAAAGTAGTTTAGTAGTGGGTGTATATATATATATATATATATATATATATATATATATATATATATATATATATATATATATATATATACAGAATAATGACATCCAGTTGAGAACCTGTTGAATGTGTAGAACCTACAGGCCTTGCATTTCACATTTATTTATATAGCGCTTTTCACAACAGATCCAGGTCCAGGCCTCTATTGAGGAAGCCAATTACGACAGTGGCAACGAAAACTCTTAACAGAGTCTTGCTATTACTACTGTTACTACTTGCTTAGTATTAAATAGAACCTGGTAGCCCACGGTCTAACGATCGAATATCCCCAAAAATACTTACTGAAAAAGTGTTTGGACATTCAGCTTCCCACCCGCAGAGCCCCACAGGCTAAACTAGGCCGGGATGTTCCTGCCTGAGATAACCGTGGCTACACCGTCAACGTTACCCACATTTAGCTCGGGGTAAGAGAAGGAGATTACATCGGTGGGAGGGAGGGGGATTAGACATTGTTCAGCGGCTTGCTTCGAGACGGATGAGGGGCATTTACACACACATACATGATCCAGCTCTTGCAGGTTCAAAACAAACCTGTCCCTGAATGGACCTCAGAGCTAATACGAGAAGGAAGGGCGATATTTACATCCGTAATCAGATGTTTTTTGGCTTTGGGGCTTGTTACTACCACATAAAACAAGGATTAGGACTCGATTTTCCGTTCCTCCTGAGTCTCGAACCTTTCCTGGAGGACCCAGATGCTCTCTTGTTCTAAGAGAATTTTTTTTTCAATAGGACTCATATTAGCAAAGATGCCACTTTGTGCTACACATGTGTTGGTGCATCGTGGCGTGACTGCCTTCTCTTCCAATTCTCCAGTGCTTCCCTCGCTAAAGCCCAGAGCCTGCAGCATTTCTTGCTAGCACGCTTAGCAGGCTATCGCTAAATGTCATGCTCTAAATGAAAGAGAACAGGGAGGCAGAGTCAGCTTGTAAGCCTCTTCTAGCACAGTGGTTTTCTGTACAGTAGTGGTGGTGCTGATGTGGTCGTAGAAGTGGTGCAGGGTCATTTTGATGCCCTTTGTGATGACTTGTGCAAAATTGGTGGGATGTGATTTGGTGTTTTGAAAAATTCTGTGTCAATTTCAGTAATACGCTGTATGTCCATATGTTTGTGGACACCCCCACTAATGAATGCATTCAGCTACTTTTAAACTGCGCCCATTGCATGTGTGACATATGCAATAAGCACATAGAGCTTGTCTAGTCCCTGTAGAGAATTGCTGCCAATAGAATATGACACTAGCAGATAAACATGATGCCAGGAATTTGTAAGGATTCCCTGGACAGTAGAGACAGTTACTCCAACAAAATGAGGACAAACTCTTTTTAATACCTTTGATTTCAAAAGAAACAATGAATAGGCAGTCCCAAGTCCACACAGCTTGGAAAGCACACATAATGCTGGGTGTTTTTTTTTTTTTGTAAAGGTGTTTACAAGTTAGTGAGTGCTCAACTTATTCGATTCCAGACAGATTTGGGATTCCTGGAATGCGCAGTATATAATTATTCCTACACTGGGTTGTCAGCATAGACTGGGGGCAATAAACACAGGGTATTGTGAAGGAAACCTCTTGTTAAGGTACAGTATGTGGGCTTAGAGTATACTGTGATCAGTGTTGGAGCCCTGTACACAACCAAACTAATTATAGATGGAGAGAGGTGAATAGCTGATGAGGACCAACATGGAGCTGTGTGGGAGGAGTCGGGGAAGGGGAATGGAAGTTTGGGAATTACTTAGCAAATACAAAGTAACTGCAATACTGCTTATTAGAAATGTCCAGGTGACTTTATATGCATAATTGACTTGGACAAGTCTGGGAAATCCACCCCTCTCATTAAAGGTCACGGCAGAGTTTGGGGTACCAGGCCTCTCTCTCTTTCTACTGTTCTTCTCCTCTCTCCCACCAATGGACCATTAACTTCTTTGCCCTTGAACTAAGCCTGTGGACGTCCATTCTCAGAAACAAGAACGCACTTGAGAACCAGGGTCATGGGCTGGGGTTAACTAAAGATCTCCATATAGTTCTTAGCCCTGTTTTCCTCCGTTCTGAACCATCAGCAGTTTTTCGCGAAGGAGAACACTTGTCCTGCGGGACGCGAACCAGCTTTCTGTGCCTCTTTAAGGCCAACAAAACACTTCAGAGCAAACAGCATTACAATGCCCCGCTCCTTCTCCCAGGACTGTGGATTAATGTCTAGGCTGCTGTGCGAGGACACATGAACCAAAATGGCCCCCAAACATGCTGCGTCAGGTGCTCTCGCAGACCTGTTATGAAGGGGACATTCGCAGGCTGGTGGCAGAGAACAAGAACACAGTCTGCAAACACTGACCATAGAACTAAATGGCCCCGTTCAAGAAAAGTCATAAAGAGGAAGTTAATAAAAATGAGGGTAAATATAAATAGTCAGAACTCAGAGAGCAAAGCCGATGATTCATTGCGTAAGTACGGATGATGGATTGTCCTCTTTTGCGCACTGCCTGCAAGGTCTGGATGCGTCCATTGCAGCCTGGATGCAGATATCTCTTCTAGTCTGCTTCAGCCAGTAAAGTGACAGGGTTTGCCCGAGGGTCTGTGCAGTCATTTTACTCTTCATTTGTCAGATTATGTAATTACTGCCCTGCGGGACCACCGCTCAAGCCTATGACCCCCTAGCTGGAGCTGAAGATTTCCCTCCATTCCTTTAGTCGGGGACTGTAATTCCAGCAGGATTATAATAGAATTATATTGGGATTAGTCCATCTGTGGTAGACAGGAGCTGGTCAAGGCTGCTGCAAGCCCATCACCCCCCTATTTGATCTGAGTGGGGCTTAAATGTGACTGTGAAGGGTTAAGCCCTGCCATACACTGCCTGTTCCTAGGAGAAGCTGCCAGTAGGCTCAGTAAGGTGCTGCTGATATGGTATTGCGTATGAGTGCCAACTATAATGGCTTTGTGGGATTAAGCCTTCAGGTCATGATTTAGTAATGTTTGAGTAAGGGAGAAGGCGAGCAACAGCATGAGGCCTGGGATGAGTGAGGGGAGGGGGGTTAAATGAGATGGGAAAACTGAGCTTCTAGAGACCTCCCCGCTCACTGAGGCCCAGATGCAAATCAAGCAGCACAAACAAGTACAAAAGGCCAAGGTTCAAACCTAGATGTACAGCCACACATGGAAAGATACTCCAGTGTAGACCTACAGTACCTTAGAGTTTGCAATGAGTTGTTCTTAAACTGTGACCTCTAGGTCTATTGATGTGTCTCTATAGTCTTTCAGTTGACCATGGGGTCAATGGAGCACCTACAAATAATAATTCCAAATGTTTTTTCAACTTTTTCCAACCAAAAGTTGAAATTCTCTGCAGGTGTGCCTGTTTATATACAACACAAAACCACATCTTCTGTTTCAGCAATACCATCACCATGTCAATACTGACCACCATGAGGTTTCTTGTGCAATGCTAACATGTAAACGCAATATTAAGGTCATGGCACTGTGACCCAACATTCCCCAACAAACATCATCTCCCTGATGTTGCCAGCTGGCTTTACACTGCTCCAGAATAAGAACTAGCAAACCAAATGAGCCAGGAATCCGGGCCTCCGGGACCAGTATTACTCACCCTAGTTCTAGTACGTTCCCAGTAGACATACATATGTTTTGCCGCCGTCATGAAAATGTTCCACATATTTGACATAATGGGAATCTGGCAGTTGTTCTTTACATGCATTCAGAATTTTTATGATGAACGGACCAATAGAAATGCTTCAAAATTCTACCCTATAGTTTTCGATAGATTCTCCGGGTGGGTAGATGTCCTCATCGCTCTTAAGGGATGTTGGCCAGCACAAGTGTCTGTTAGCTAGTGTCGTAGAGAATGTGTGAATTTGCCATTTTGCATGGCAGTGACGATGAATTTGTTGGAGACCGTAGAGACCTCTGTAAGATTTAAGGAAGGAATCCATCTTTTAACCATCCTCTCTCTGTCTTTTCTCTCTCCCTCAGATTGATCTTCTCCGACTGATTTTCTTCCTCCTCAGACTGTACCCTGCGACTACGGGAAGTGGTGACGGAAACCCGTGACCAGACACAGCCGCCGCTGCCACTGCTGCTGCGGCTGAACTATGCTGCTGTAAATGAACTGAACTCTAACCTGCGATCCCTCACCCTTTGCCTGAGTTCCCGAGGGCTCAAGTCGTGATTCTATTCCAGGCTGGCCACTTTAAACATGGACACCTCCATAAGCAGGGACTGCACGACCCGCTCTGTCCTACAGGAACTGCGAATTGCTGCTTCATAGGTGACGACAGTCACAAAGTTGTCTCATGTACGTTGTATAGTTCTGTTTATTTTTTTTCTCTTTTTTTGGTGGTGTTGTTGTTAACACCTTAATTATATTTGGTTGACTTCTGGGTAGTAATTGGACAACAGCCACCCCCACCTCCTCACTCTTTTAGCCGTAAAACCAAGCCCAGAATCTGTAATATTTACTTACAGTAGATCCTGAAAAGGTACATATTTAATGTTCTATTTATTTATACCTAGTACGAAGTTGCGGTGAGACTTTACAACATTTTGTTGATTAACAACAGTGACCCAAGAAACTGCTACAAGTCCTACCTCAGGAAAATACAGTCTATTACGATGTACACAATTCAGAGATAATGCAGATTTACCAATCTTTCTTTCTTCTTCTTAATTTCAGTGTTCTTACATGACCAATCCAAAGCCTTATTATCTAAACAGCTCTAGGATTTACTGAAAACTGTACTTATTTGGACCTAGATTATATGAAAAGAGAGTAACTATTAAATAATCATATCTA
The DNA here is from genome assembly GCF_030463535.1 of Salminus brasiliensis. Lineage (NCBI taxonomy): Eukaryota > Metazoa > Chordata > Actinopteri > Characiformes > Bryconidae > Salminus > Salminus brasiliensis. The sequence continues at coordinate 20,675,223 of NC_132892.1, read as the reverse complement.
GTTTATATTTTTTATAGAATCTTTCATTTATTTCACACCGTCTAATGAGTTCCTATATGATAGAGGCCACTTAAGATGAGAATATGCAAAACGTACCACTAGAATATATGTGGTTATTGCACATAACAATGAATGCCTACCCTCACAATGATTTAAGAAAGAAGTAGATATTATTTTTATGACCAATTCTATAGAGTTCTATACAGTATAATGTGTTATAATGCTATAAGCAGCTTGGAGTAGCTCTGTATAGGCGCCCAGATTCACTCCTACTGTCTGCACCCAAGCCGCCCGCTTCCGTATATACCTCCGCTTCTTGTGTTTTTGATTACCCTTATCCATACCGTTGACACCGATGTCAGTGGTGGGGCGAATGGCAAGGAGACGGAGTTTAGTGGTGGGCAGCAACACAGGCACTTCACAGCAGGTTCGCCAGTTGCTGACTGCGGCTGGCGCCGGCCACAACGATAACTGTGATGCCACGGTGCCGCTGCCAGCAGCAACTCTAGATTGTAACACATGACACATTTGAATGTAGAGCACGTAACCCACTTCTGATGTGCAAGAGGGCAGAGTAAACAACCTAGGGAGGCAGAGATTAATAACTGCACCAAAACAGCCAGGCTTATTTTCCCCACTTAGTGTTTTTTTTTCCCCCCTCTCTAATTTTGCGAACTGTGTACAAAGCTATTATTAGAGGAGCATTTTTAGCAGGGGGAGGAGCAACTTTAGCAGGTCTCTTCCGGCTGAAAGGGATTAAGACATAATCTCTGAAGGAAACGGCAAAGCAAAGTAAACAAACAATCAAAAAACAACTAAAAAATGACACCTGTGAGAAAAGCGTTAAGAAAAGCCAAAAACCCTCCAATCAGAGCACTAATACAGATATTTGCCCATATCATAGATTCTTCCTTTCTTATAGGCCAAAAACAAAAAAAAGACACATGACACATGACCTAAAGGCACTTTATTAAGCAACTCTGTAAAAAAGCAACTACCTGATTCTAAGGGGGAGATCCTGCTTTTAGGTACCATCCATATAAAACCTCTTTATATGCAATATTTACACACAAAGCAAATTAGTTTACAAAGAGGAACCAAATGTATAAAGACTCTGTTAATATATATTGTTGAGAGATTTTGCAGAGAGATCGACTATATGCTGTTAATGCTGTTTGTACATTTCTTTCTGCCAACTTTTCAAACTCTTCTTTTTTGCTTTAACCTAAAATTCAACAGTGTTCTTCAAGATATATATTACTTTCTAAGTATCAAATGGTTGATCCTATATATATATATATATATATATATATATATATATATATATATATATAATATTTGCAAGGTCTGATTGAACATGCTGTGTCTTCCATTGTACAAATGTCATATACTGTTCGTTGTGATGCTATATTGCTATTAAGAGATCATTTAAAATATCTTAGTTGAATATACATTTTATTTGTGTTGAAAAGGGTAGTCACATGCAATAATAAAATAAATATTATTATTTAAGCCAAATCCAAAAGTGTTCTTCTGCTTTTTTATGCTTTCCACTCTTGCAGAAACACATTTGTCGCTTACAAACTTGGGGGGATTATGGATCAAGTTTTGGACCAACTCAATAAACAAAAAAAAAATCACTCATATCTTATCTAGGTTAATAATTTTAGTGTTACATAAATGAGGCCACTTTCATTTGAAAATATGCAAAACGTGTCACTAGAGTAGATATGATTGGCTATGAGTAGATATGATTTATTTTCTTTGCACACAAAGAAAATGAAAAGCATCTCCATTTTTGCCATTTTTGAATTATTACTTTGAACTCCATTTAAAGATTTTTTTTTTTCATTCTCCTGTAAATTAGCCATTTTGGAGATATAAGGAGTGTATATAATAATAATATATATTATTATAAGATAATACACATCACCTGTGAAACCTGTGCAACTTAGATTTACAATTCTCTTAGTAAGTGTTAATTTGCTAGTTCATTTATTTATATATTATATTATGTTATATTTATAATTTATTAGTTAAACACTAATATCAGAATAAATACTAAATATCAGAGGAAATACAAATAACATTCCACTGTGTTCATTAAAACATCTCTGAAGCTCTCCTTATGGGCGTCTAGTAATAATTACAGTTATCATCCAACACTTGGTTTGGTAAATCAGTGCTGTTAAATCAGGTGAGCTGGTGATGAAATTCAACACTGCCAGGAATCTGGAACCAAGCTTTGTTCTTCAAACAAGCTCACATGATATCAACTACTTTCCTTAACATGAGAAATTCTAATGTTTACCTGCATCACGGTTCACGCCTACATGTCAGTATTTTAGGCTTCATAACTCAGTCTAGCTGGCAGACTGATACACATAGGATAACAAGCAGCTATCCCTACTTTACCCTATCTAAGCCTATCTGTTTTTATTGTGTTTGTACAAACAACAACTCCGATTGCAGGCCTGAAGTGAATTTAAGATCAAAACATGGTCTCATGGTATGTAGATTCTGTAAATATCTCAAATTCACAGACATATTTAAGCAGTTAAAGTAAATTACAAGTAAATAAAGTTACATCAAACTATCAAGAAATCACGCAAAATTGGCTGAGGGCTCTAAGAAAATAAGATGATACTGGTATAGCGATTGCTATAATATATATAATATATATTTGGGGTGGCACAATAAATATTTTAAACATTTTTAGGGGCAATCTGTCAAACTTTTAAGTTGCGATTAAGCTGCTAAGCATATTAAGCCAAAACTGTCAAACTAATGTCAAAACTAATTAAAGGGCATAAACTAAACTGAGAAACAAGAACGGATATTGCCCGACTGTACGCAGAGTACGTTCTTGCAGGCCCCAGGGCGAACAGAGGAAAGAACACGCTGTCCATTCGTAAACAAGCAGGCCAATTACTTCCTGTTGGATGAGCAGAAGAAAGGAGAAAGGCCTAGACCGGAATGCTGCAATTCCCAGGCTCAGAAGTCCATGCATCCTGCCTAAAGCTGGCCGGAGCTCAGGCTGGGTTAGGGTAACACGCGCTTCCCTACTTTAGAGAAGCCAGCAGGAAGCTAATAGAGTGTGAATGGCCCCCTTCCTGCTTTCACTGCAGGATGAGGCTGAGCAACAGCCAGCAAAGGCACACACACACACATACACACAGTACCATAGAACAATGCATTCAGTGAGTGGTAATACAATGCATGTTACAAATACGCACTGATATGCCTCTGCACCTTCGTGATGAACAACGTTGCACCCATCACCACCCGTCTCCTCCCTTCTTCTTCCCTTCTACCCTCAATTACATGAATAGTATTGGTAAATATTTTGCTCAGAGTAAAATTTATCAAAACAGTTTATACTCATGCCCTTTATGAGCCTGTACTGATTCTTAAGAACCTCTTACTCGTACTTAGCTGCAAGAATAGCCAAAATGTTCCACCAGATCACAAAGCAAATCTTTAGAATCACAGAGAAGCACGAACAGTACTTATGCAACTAATGAGTACCAGGGGACTGACTATCCCCAGGTTAGTGGTGGAGTCCATCGTTCCAAAACAGCAGCATGATGCAGTCATGATGCATTTTGAGAAATTTGGACCCCCATTGTTCTGTGTGTTGATTTACTCAATACGTGCTGTCAATCATGCTGCCTGCCATCAGCAGCTGAAGCCAGAGAGAGCACAATTGACCTTGCTTTCTCCGGGTGCATAAAAAGGCGTTCTGCCCACGTCACGTCAGTGTGATGCTGGCATCAGAGCTGGGTACCCGGAGCTTCCATCCGAGCATGTTGGTTGCCCGGTGATGCTGCATCAGCAGTAGTTTTAAAAGAGACGGTGGCTGGTTACGGGTCGGAGGAGGCATGTGTCAGGCCTCCCTCTTGCAGTGTCGGAAGCATTATTATAGTGATAATTACATGGTATCTAAAATTGGGAGGGGGGGTTGGGTAAAAAAAAAAGCATAGAGTTTAGGCATAGAGAAGCTACCAGTTGTAGTCAATCATGATCACTAGCAGGAAGTTAAGAGGCCTTGCCATAGCAAGTTAAAAGACATTTTGGAACTTTCAGCTCCTCTGAATTAATCATCTAAGTGGACGTATGGATTTTTGTATCATTTTGACCCTGTGTTGATTTCAGAACCTCCTAAAATTAAACGAATAGTTTTTACATTTAAGACAGAAGTGTTTTTCTACCTAAGAAAAACAACGCGTTCAACGAAACAGCTGCCCTTCCCACAGAGTACCCCTTTTTTTACATTGTGTGATTATTCCATGGTGAATGGACTGATAGCAGTGTGCTACGAACATTGGCCTTCTCCTGTAAAGTTGCATAGTTTTAACGTTACACCATCTTTGCCCTACGTACAGTATCAAGAGCCACAGCGGAGCCAAGCCAGAGTGTATTTTCATTGTGCTGTCGTTGACAAGCCAGCCGACTAAATGAACTAAGCTACACTAAAAATGCGACACCAGAATGCCACAAGGATACCAGGGCTCATGTGAGATCACCATGGTTGGGCAGGAGAGGCGCAGTATTATGCAATAACCCACAGCAGCACACAAGGAAGGAACACTCTGTGCCCCTACTCACTGTTGCCTCACAAGGGGGCAGTTTCCGGAACGTTTACAGGGGGAAAAAAATCCCACGCTGAGACCAGAAGCACGGCAGAAAATCTTACCGAATGTCGCTCAGGCAGTTTAACCCCTTAAGTCCTTACGTTTTTTTTTTAGTCTAGACTTTTTAACTTAGAATTGGGATGAATCTGAGACCCCATGCCTAAAAAACACCTTCTTATCATGAATGACATACACTATGGACAAAAGTATTGGGACATCTACACATTAGACCTACACTTTGACATCCCATTATGAAGCCATAGGCATTAATATGAAGTTGCCACCCACCTCTTTGCAGCCCTAACAGCTGGTTTGGACCTCTGCAGTTATGGAGTCAGCAGAGTGCTGACCACTGTAATGCACTACTCAGCACTCGTCAACCGCACTCTGTAACTTAACGTGGTCTGACACTTAGTGGCTGTGGTTCTTAAACGCTTCCACTATTCAATAATCATCTTCACAGCTGATGGTGGAACGTCTTGAAGGAAAGAAATGTCACCATTTGCAATGGTGCCTTCCCATTACAGTACTACGCTGGACTTCAGTGAGCTCTTTAGAACCGCCCATTCTTTCACTAATGTGTGTAATGGCAGACTGCATGGCTAGGGGCTGGATTTTGTACACTTATGGCAATGGGACTGAATTAAAGACCTGTATTCAGTAGATAGGAGGCATGTCCAAATACTTTTGTCCATATAGTGTCTGAGTTTCATAGCAGTTATCGAATGCTTACTGAAGTTTAACAGATAAATGATAAGCATAATATTATAATGTAATTTCGAGATCATATCAAGGGCTGACGTCCTTAATTTTCTTTTTGTATATTATTCATTTCCTATACATACAAAAGCAGTTAAGATTAATTTTACATAACCAACATCTACTAATGACTACATACCAAATACTTTTCTCTGGATGAAACTATTTCTCAGTTAGTTTATAGTGTTGCCATATTTACTGTTAAATACATGTTTATTAAAAGCGTTCACACAGTGAAAGGGCACTGCATGGGAAGTCAAATTTGAATTCAGCTCCACAGGTGTACATTTCGGTAACATCAGCAGAGCTGAAAATGCTGAATGTGGCCCTGTAGTCCTCGTAAAGCTGGCCCACAAGCCTTTCTAGTGCGGTTCCCGGAGCTAGCGCTGCTGGTAACTGTCCGAAACGGGCTCAAACGACCACATTTCTACCACAAGCTGACAGTCGCAGACGGCCCTCAAATTTGCAGGCCCTAGCGCTCTTTTTCTGCTGCCAGTGTTAACCTCTGAGTTTTTCCAAATGGTTTCCCGAATGTTTTGCAGCGCACAAACAAAAATACAGCTTTTGAGCGGTGGCCATGAATCAACTCTCATGACAGACCGGTTCAGAAGTCAGAAACTATTCAGTCTACTCAAGACCAAGGGAGGTAAACACTCACAAACAAATGTCTTTTTGGAAGTAAGATTTATTTTGGGCCTTAAGATTAAGTTAAACAATGTAGCAGTTTTTGGTTTGGAAGTCAGGTTGTAGAGTAATGTGAGACAGATGTTATCTACTGTAACTGGTTTTGGGTTTAGGCAGTGATAACGTGTTCATGGCCAGTTGTCTTTGTTATCTTTATCCAGCACTGGCTTTAGAAAAGCTCTCTATTTATACCATACAGCCATATTTCTCCTCTGCTGGAAAGATTATGTATATTGTTCATTATTTTCTTGGCATAATATCATTTTTGTGTGAAAATATCATTTCGAACAAGTCACCTTGCTGCTTTTTTTTTCATTAAACAACAGTGGAGACACAGTCAAGTGCTTCTAAAGCTTCTACAACAATCAGAAGGAGTTGAAGGAGCCAAGAGAAAACCCATGAACTTTGGAGCGCTTGTTGAAAAATAGAAAAGTCTGTAGTTGGACGTTCACATTCTCTCATCACGGACATGAATAGAATGGCAATATTGGGCTTTTAATAATTTAACTGTTCTTGTTCTGGGGCAGAATGAGTGCACAACAAAACAAGCTTGAAGCCAGCTGCGGACTCAGAAGTGTTTTTGGCAGGGTCGGCTTTCCATGGCCTGTGTGTGAAGCCTGGCCCACTTGTTAGAGTGGTGGTCTGAAGAAGAGGGAGGAGACGGGGAGGAGGTGGCTGCAAGGTTTATTTGGATGGGGATAGACTGTGAGGTGTGGGTATATAAGGAGTGTGAAGAGGATAGAAGGAGGGGTTAAAGGCGTGGTCCTTCTCCCAAAATTAAGTTAAATTAAGTTCTTAATTCCCCTTTATATATGATCAAAAATACATATATAAAATATTTACCCTTCTATTCATTCAAAAGAGTTAATAACTAAGGAACACTGGACTTTTTTTGCACTGAGAAGAATGCTAGCGAACCATGAGAAAATGTCCACTGAATGTTTTGAAGTTCCTTTAACTTCCTGTTAGTGATCATGACTGGCTACAGCTCGTAGCTTCTCTGTGCCCAGACAAAGAGGGTTAGTCTGATAGCACTCATTGAGTGAGTGCATAATTGGATAAAGCACAATGGGAAAGTCCAAGAAGCTCGGTGCAGATCTGACTTGAGTAGACCTGAACAAGTCAAAAATGTCTCCTGGAGCCGCTGTAAAACAACTGGAGATTTGAAGATCATCGGTTTAAACGACTGTATGTTATTACGGATGTTAACGAATGTGTGCGTTCTTTTGTAAGTTATTGGGAGGTGTAGCCACTTTATGAAGCCAGGGTGTGAAGGAAGACCCAAACTGTCACCCTTAGCTTAGAGGAAATTGGTTCGGATAGTTAGGAACAACCCAAGAACCACCATGGCAGTGAACTGGAAGATGCTGGAACACCAGTGTCCTTGTCTGCAGGTAAGCAAGTTTCACACTCCTATGAGAGGCTGTGGTCCAAGAGAAAAGGCTCTTCTCCAAAATTGACACCGTCAAGCTCGACTAAAATTTGCAGCTGATCACATGGACAAAGAACAGCCTTCTGGAGGAAAGTTTTATGGTCAGATGAGGTAAAGATTGAGAGTTGGCTGGTAACAATGAACAGAGACATGTTGGAAGGAGCAAAGGTAAGGCATTTAACCACAAGGAAACTGTATCAACTGTTAAGCTTGGTGTTGGTAGCATCATGCTCTGGGTTGTTGTGCTGCCAGTGAACACAGTGAATGGAACAATAAGGAATAAGGACTACCTTCAGCATACCCTCAAACCATCAGCTAGACGGGACGCAATATGGACACAATTGGGTGCTCCAACAGGACTGTGACCACAAACACACATCAGAGGTAGTAGTGGAGTAGTGGATAAAGGGATAAAGCAGGCTAACATTAAACTTTTGGAATGGCCTTCCCAAAGTCCTGACCTCAACCTCATTCTGCTCCCAGGAAAAGAACAGTTCAAAGAAATCTCTAAAAGCCCAGCACTGCCCTGACATGACTGCCCTTCATGTCCATAATGAGTGTATGTAAACATCTGACCACAGCTGTCCTATATACAGAGAAATCTCAGGGTTTCCTACTTGGTCAGGGAACTATATCCTATAAAGTACAAAACCAAACAAACACCTCACACACACACACACACACACACACACACACACCCCAACACACTTAAACAAGCACATCGTCCCTCCCTTTTTTCCTTTCACTCTGTCTCACTGTGTGGCATTTGTTGTGTGTGTTTTGGGGACGGGCAGGGGGGTCCGTCAGTCTACCGTGTTTGGTCACCAGCTCACGTCCTCCATGCCGCCCCCCCTCTGTTTGGCTGCCAGTGTAAACATTACATCATCACTCAGGCATTTCCCAAACTGGCCCGGAGCCTCCAAAGAACCCCCTTGGGTGCCCCACCGCAGATCACATACGAAATAGAAGTTGCCTTTTGGCAATGGTCCAGGAACAGCCTTCTTTTTCCTTCCACGCTGTAACCACAACCATTTTCAGAACACATGGTGTAACTAAGATCAGGCCGAAATGTAGAAGATGTTTTGGCAAGCAGATAAACAACAACAACAACAACAAGTGGAGTCAAGTCAAGTCTATTTAGAATCACAGTTTTAACAACAGGTTTACAGAGATCTAGAGATCCAGAGGTCCAGGCCCAGGGTGGAGTGAGAGGGAAAATCTTCAGAAGAGCCATATGTATAGCTTTATAGAATGAGTCATCAGTAAGCGGACAAGGGAACAACAAGACATGAAAAAAAAGAAAATCCTAAGACCCCCAGTAAGCAGCCAAAGCCCACAGTGGCAAGGAAAAACTCCCTCAGAGCTGGAGGAAGAAACCTTGGGAGGACCCAGGACTCACAAGGAGGACCCACCCTCTGATCAGAACTATTTTTAAATTATAAATAAAAAATCATACAATTTATCTAATATCTTGTTTCCTGAAGACTAGGAGTAATATCATTTTATGTAGCCAACAACTGAATTTCAAACCAATCACAAGTTTAATTACTATTCTGTATATTTCAACAGTATTTACTATCAGTTTCACCCTGAACTGGTTGAATGATAAATAAATACAAATAAAACAATGCTTTTGTCTGCTTTTATAATCGCCACAGTCTGTGAGCTGCTGTCACCATGACCAGAGATTGCTAGATTGCTAGAGTTCGAATCCCAGTCATGCTGCTAGCACTAGCCCTCGGCAGCTGGGGCCCCGAGAGAATACAGTTGGCCTTGCTCTCTCCACGGTGGGTAGAAATCACATTCTCCCCACATCACTCCAGTGCAGTACTGACCAGCACTGGTGTCTGCTGGCTGATGCATCAGAGATGGTTACGCAATGCTTTCCTCCGAGTGTGTTGGTTGCCCAGTGGCAGCAGTTTGGAGAATGAGACGTTGGCTGGCTATGCATGTGTCGAAAAGCATCAGTCTTTGTCCTCATAGTGACTGCGTTTGACTAAGCTAATTTTTACCATTTGGAAAAACGTTCCCCACAAATAGTTCAGTGATGTGGTTAACAGTGTACCGACTTAACAGCTTATAGACTTTATACAGTTTACTTACTGGTGCAAAATCCCACGAGACTTTGTTCTTTTTTATTCAACTTGATTGACTTTGGTTTTACCAGTTAGGGTGATGATGTTCTTTTAATGAAAACACTAAAAAGGCATTTTTAAAAAAAGTGATCAGTGCAATCAATATCGACTTATATTGTTTTCTTACACACTTGAAAGATTTTTTGAGAGTATGCAGGTTTTAGGATTTGAAAACAAAATGAACAACGTCCAGATAAGGATAAAACATTTTAAAAATTTACATTTTTACATTTACATTTAAGGCATTTAGCTGATGCTCTTATCCAGAGCGACTTACAAAAGTGTTTCGCTATTTACCCAAGAAAAACCTCAGCTAGTTTGAATAGACTAATAATTTAAAGATACCTCTAAGCTCAGACATCACTAAACACAAAGTAAGGTGACCACTCTGTTATCCGCCCAAGTACTCTCGGAAGAGGTGGGTCTTCAGTCTGCATTTAAAGACAGCGAGCGACTCTAACTTTCGGACACCCAGGGGAAGCTCGTTCCACCACTTTGGTGCAGGATAGAAAAAAGCCTGGGAGCTTGTCTTCCGTGGATTTCGAGAGATGGCGGGTCGAGTCGAGCCGCACTTGAAGCTCGAAGGGCTCTTGGTGCAGACCGGCTTCTGACCATTGCCATCAAGTACGGAGGGGCTGGTCCACTCTCTGTATGCCAGCGTCAGGGTTCTGAATCTGATGCGGGATACAGCTACGGAAAGCCAGTGATGGTATGTCACTGGCTTCCCGTAATAAACAGGAATAGTTAATAAAGGTTAACAAAGTGGTTAACAAAGACAAATGTGCTCATGGGGACGTGAGCCTGTGGGGACGTGTGGGGACATTCTCGAGACCTTTCTGGAAAAAAAAGTTGTGAGAACATTGATTAAAATGTTTATAGTGTTTATCAACATCATCACAACTTTTACAACTAATTGGAGAACAGTCTTAAGGACATCATTGTTTCACGCTAGAAATTGAAACTGCTGAAATTATTGCATAGACATGCCAAAAAACAGCTGGGACACAATCGAACCATCATCTTGGTTATTGCCATGGCAACGTCAGAGACAAATGTGACATCTCTTTTACAGAAAATGGTTCTTTATGGAACTAATAGTAGTTCTTCTGTGGCACTGCTGTAAGAACCCTTTGTACACTGTTAAGACCCTTGAGGAACTTCAGGTTCTTCAGTTTGAAACTGTGTAGGAACCTTCAAGGAACCTTTTTCTTTTTAAAAGCGTTTTGAAAGTTCCTTAATGCACCTTAAGAAGTTCCTCCAGTTTCAAACTGAAGAACCTCCAAAGGTTCCTCGAGGATCTTATATTTTTAACAGTGTAGCATCTTTATTTATCTTTAATTATAAATATTTGTATAGAAACAAACGCACCATCAGTGTCTTAAAGACTTCATTGTTTTACACACTGCTGTAAATACTCCACAAACCTGCCACTGCTGTGAAACTGGTCTTAATTTTAGGGACCCAGCTGGTCTTGTTGTTATGGCTTTGGTTAAACGTTCCTAAATGGTGGGAATAAAAAAGATGGGCTGAAGTAAATTAGCTGCAGCTTTATAAGGAGCTCCAGTCTGTGCTTCCGCTCTGGTTCTAAAAGGCAATAAATGCAGAGTCTGGGAGTTTCCCCAGACGGCAGTGAGCAGACAGGCCATCACCTGTCTGACTGGGCCAGTGAGCCAGTGGTGCGTGTCATGGAGCTCTACGCTAGCAGCATATTAATGAGACTGCTGAGGGAGGATTTTAGAGAAAAGTGATGGGGGGGTACTGAAAGTAACAGGGGGTAAGGACATCCCCGACTGCGATGAAATGGCACTGTGTTTTGATGTTTGGTGGGTAGGTGTTTAGTAGGGTATGCAACAGAGACGATGAAGAATTGAAGGGGAATACCAGACAGTGAGTGTGTGTAGGTGTGTGTGTGTCTACTGAGGTACTCATTAATCAACAATCTGTGGAGATGTGTTTAAAGGGCCCATATCCTGCATATTTCCTGTATTTCATGTTTTATGCACATCTCAGTGTTCTACATCTCAGGGTTTTACATACCAAAAAAATATAATTCACTCTAAATCTACATTATGTAACATATTAACCCTTTTTAGCAGCTTCAAAATTATCACGGCGCTCCCCTGATCTGTAATAGGGAGAACGGCTTCTCTATCTTTGCCACTCCAGGCTCTGCACGCTGCTAACTTTGAACAAAGGGGGCAGGCCAATGCTTGTGAGAACTGCATAGAGCTGCATAATCCACATATTAGTGCAAAATCCTAAAGTACACATGCTTCCTTTACTTTCAGTGATTGTTCTGTATCTCTCAAAAGTTCAGAATGCCATGCAAGCATGCTTGTGACATTAGGTTGCCTACTTTTCATTTTGGAAAAGTTAAAAAAAAGGCTGCGTTCAAAGAGTTCCTTTGCATTTTGCTTTACTTGTTTTTGCGTCAGTACCCATGTGGATCCACGAGTGTGAGATTTACGGGTGTGTTAACACAGCTCGGAGAGCTGATAACTCGGCTCTGCACTGCTTTTCAGCTGCTTTTGAAGAAGCAAGTGAGACCCTCCTGACGTTTGCTCTCTTTGCTGGGACACAACTGAGCCATCATCTAGGTTGTCACCATGCCAATGTCAGAGACAGATGGGATTGTTGGAGGGAGTTTATCCCACTTCATGTAAAGGTTCTTCACACTTACACATTTCTTTTACAATCATGGAACCAGTAGTAGTTCTAGCATCTAAGAACCCTTCGTAGCTCCTTTACGGTTGGACACAATAGACACAAATGGCTAAAAATAGTACTAGCAGCTAAAGTTAAAGCTCAAATTCGGTCCTCTTGTCCAATTTTTATTATTTACAGTGTGTCAAAGTGTGTCAGAAACCACAGAAGCAAGTCTATTTAAGATTACCGAATAATTCGGTGTGCTGGAGGCAAGTGTAAGGTGACTTCGGCCTGCAATTTACAATAAGCTAATCAGTAGTTAGCAAAGCGCGGACAACGCTTGACTGATGCAAGGGGTAGAACTCTGAGGGGCTTCAAGCTGATGGGACCAGAAGCAAGACCCCCCTATCCGGGCAGAGGATGAGAATAGTTAGACCATTGGGACGAGCAGGGGCGGTGGAGGGGTGCGAATTTTCGTCACAAGAAGTAGAGGGGAGAGGAGCAGCTATATAGCGAGTTAGCTTTCATTACTTGTTAGCTAACAACACAGCTACTAGCCTCGTAGCTCCAGTACAAGACTACCCTAAACTAACTTTACATGCCAAACTTGTCTTGGCCGACTGACTACATTTGAGGTAAGGGGATTAATTAACCTTAACACATATGATGCGTAGAACATCTTTAGAACACACTCAAACACACACACACACACGCACACACAGTAGTCTTCTCCAGCCACCGTCTTCCATCCTTGGTGATGGATGCTGCTGCACAGTGTGCAGTAGACGTATTGATAAGCACTTATAGATTTTGCACTACGTGTACGTGTACAGTAACCGTTCGCTGGAGACCACTTTGTCTTTGCTGATAGACTGTCAGATGGTCACCCGTAATGGATCGCTAATGAAATACAATAGTCAGCTTCGGGTTCAGCGTGAAGCTACACAACCTGTAGATGCTTTGGATGCCGGTGTATCTTCTCTGTTATTTAGTTTTGGGCTTATAACATCAGGCTGTGTGTCCCTCAGAGATTTACACTGGACATTAAATAATAGCATAGAAAAATGAAAGGGGGGCAAGGGAGGCATTTTAGTTACATGATGCAGAGTATAATACATATAAAATTATTGATATTCTTACAGGAATGGTGATTGTAGTCATTGAAGAACCACTTTAGGTTCCATAAAGCATGGGTTCATAGATTTATTAGTGGATGGACAATAATAGCAACCCCATAGCAACCACCTGGGATACCATAGAAAATGCTCAACAGCAAGAAGGGGACTGCTTGTTACTTTTGGCCTATGTCACAGGTTAATTGGCCCTTTTAGTTTTGTCATGGACCCCACTTTGAGGACCACAGCGCTGGAGACCGTTTATTTATTTATTTGTAAACATTTTCTCCATTTAAAGGTTCTTTAGGAAACCAAATGTGGTTCCCTTAGCGCCATGCTAGGGCAAAAAAACCCTCTTTTTGGCAGCTATAGTTTTTAAAAGGTCCACACCCAATGTACTTGAATGTTATTCGTCTATTTGTTATTTGTAGAATATTATAATAATAATAAATCATGAATGATTGAGGAGTCGTTGTGACTGAGCCTGTCAATCATTCATGATTTATTATTATTATAATATTCTAAATATATACTTATACATGATATGTAATAATAATAATGTGAGTATTTATTTATTTAGTTGGTTATTTTTAATCATTTATCTGAATTTGTCATAAAAGATAAATTCGTGCTCCAAAGTGGTGGGAAGGGGAGGAAGCTGTGATGCTTCTCTGGTAACTTAGGATAGTAAATAAAATGGCTCTATTTGCATTGTAGTCATGGCGACCCCTGGTTTCTATCACCAGCTCTATAAAGCAATCGTAGGATCGTAGGTAGGTCTTCTTTACTGTGAACCAGTTCATATCCAATCCCACTCTGAGTGACTTTGTTTACATAAAAAAAATTGGTGAACCAGTTTTTACATACTCTATCATTCAGAACAGGAGGGACAGTGTGTTTTATCATAGTACTATGCTTTATGAGACAGCACACACACTCACCCCCACACACACACACACACACAGACAAACAAACACAGACACAGGAAGGAGGAGCCATTATCCATCCAGACAGAACATTGCGCTATCTGCGAGGATTCCATTAGCAGCCATGGCAGCGTACACACATGCATTATGCAAACACACATGCAAACACACATCCGTCCAAACGAGCCTGCTCTGCTGCCTCACACTCTCCAAACCAACAGCCATGCTCAGTGCCACACAGACTTAACCTACAGCTGACTGTCAGACACCAGTGAGAGAGTATATACGAGAGAAAGAGAGAGAGAGAATGATGAGAAAGTGAGAAACAGATAGAAAGAGGGCGAGTGAGAGAACGACAGAACAGAAAGAGTGAGAAAAGATAGAGAAGGAAATAATGAGAGAAACTCAGCCAACAGCTCATGTGGGACACGGGTGGGACATGAGCTTGAGGTGGGTTCTAGGTGGGCATGAGCTCTGAGTGGGTCTGTACGTGTGTTTCTACTGGGACCCAGTTGGCCTTCCCAAATGGGCCCCATCTTTACAGCCTACCTTAATTGCAACCTAGATGGGGCCCATATTTAGCCCTTCCTGGTCCCATCACTGAGCCTGGTGGGCATCCATATCAATATGGGGCCAACATGGAACCCATGGACAAAACTTTGTGGTTCCCAGCTAAGCTACCCATACAGGGCATGTAATCTGGGAAGTGAGAGATAGGCTGAACGAGAGAAGATGACAGAAAGAGAAAGAGGAAGATTAAGAGGAAGAGAGAAAGAGAGAAAGAGAAAGAGAGTGAGCAAGAGAACAACAGAGACAGAAGGAAAAATAAAGGTGAGACAGATCATGAGAGGAAGTGAGACAAAGAGAGGGAGAGAGAAATAGAGGAAGAAAGAGAGAAAGAGAAAGCTACAAGTTGTGGACAAAAGTATTGGGACGCTATTCATTCGTTTTTTCTTTCAAAATCAACAGTGTTCAAAAGAGTTTGTTCTGCTTTGGTTGAAGTAACTGTCTCTACTGTCCAGGGAAAAAGACTTTCTACTAGATATCGGAGCATTGCTGTGAGGATTTGATTGCATTCTGCAACAAGAGCTACAGTAAGGTCATGAAATTGGATGGTCACCACCATATCTCATCCCCAACTCATCCCAAAAGTATTGGATGGAGCTCCAACCATCGTTCCAAAGAACACTGCTCCACTGCTGCACAGCTCCGCAATGTTGGGGGGGGGGGGGGGGGGGGGGTTTATAAGGTTCATGTTTATCTGCTGCAACTTTGATTAGCTGAAAACATTCATTAGAAGGGGTGTCCACAAACATCTGGACAGACAGTGGGACAGTTAGCGACAGAGAGAACAGCAAGAGAGTACAGAAATAGTCTGCATGTATTCAAAAGTCCAAACTGTGCAACAATTCAAGTTCAATTCAATAGTGGGAAAACAATAGGCAGTGTGATGGAGGAGGGAGATTAATGAAAATCAGGGAAAAGACAGCTGAAAGGAACACAATGAGACAGAAAAAGCAGCACTGAAACGCCCTTCGTTCCCCGGGCCGACTGTAGAAGTTCATTTGCCACATTCGACTGTTTTTGTGCAGCTGTTGACATTTGTCTGAATTTTTTGTCTGAAAAGACTCAACAAGCTGCTGCACACTCAACCCCGCTTTTGGCTTTCCAGTTGGAGTCGACTGACTGCATGGTTAACAGTTTGTTTGTTTGTGTTGCTCACACCACGTCAAATTCTTTGTATGTGTGAAATAAAGAGATTCTGATTCTGATTCTGCATTTCAAAAAGTATCACGGGCACAGAAGCAGTGTTTAAGAGAAACGCCCAGTGGGCCTCTGTAGAAAACACACACCAATAAAAGTCTGTTAGCCTTAGTCTCTCTAATCTGTCTAAAAACTAAAGCTGAAAGAATTCTGCATGGAGGAGTGGATGAAACTCTCCCAGTTGATGTCAGAAACTAGTAGATCCTTATAGAAAACAAATGATTTACAAAGATATTTTTTCAGTTCAATCCTAATATTGTTTAAATGAAGATCAAATGTCCATATATTTTAAAGTTTTTAAAAAGACAAAGATTTTCATTGGTGTCTCAACTTTTTTACATCACTGTATACATTATACAGATTTGTAATGCATATATATATATATATTGCTTAATTGTAATAATTATTTTTTGTATTAATCCACATTAGACTGTTTATTTACATTCAGGATTATACACACAAAATTTGATATTTCTATTCATAGATAAACAAATATACATTTTATACAAATGTTTTTGTTTATTTTCACAGTGATATATAAATGTTGTATACATACAATTGTGCCTAAGAATGTTTGACACTGGTGGTCCGTGTTCTTTTTCATGATTATTAATGTGTGTACAGGAATATATATATATATATATATATATATATATATATATATATATATATATATATATACAGTCATGCCCAAAAGTATTCATACCCCTGGCAAAGTTTGACTTAAATTTACTTTTATTTAACCAGAAGTTATATTTTTGCCTTGAAACGACACAGGCATCTCCCAGGAGATAACACGATGATGTACAAGAGGCATCATTGTGGGAAAAAGTATTTCTCAGCTTTTATACACATTTGAACAAAAAGTGGCATGTCCAAAATTATTCATACCCTTTGAAAACTGTCACAGTATATGGGAAAATCCAAAGTTCTATACCATTCCAAATAGTCCAAGCTGTTTTAAAGCATCCTAATTACCCTGATTCTTTGGGAACAGCTGTTTTAATCAACTCAACAGGAGAAAAACAGCAGCTCTCTGCAGTTGGTTTGTGGACAGTCATGGCTAAGACAAAAGAGCTCACTAAGGACCTGCGGCTGTGCATTGTGGCCGCTCACAAGTCAGGAAAGGGCTATAAAGCCATATCAAAATGTTTTCAAGTTCCAGTGGCTACAGTGCAAAGTATTATTAAAAAATACAAGAAGTTCCGCACTGTGGAAAATCTGTGGTCGGAAGCCAAAAGTGACACCTGTGCTGGCCAGGAGAATAGTGAGAGAGGTGAAGAAAAATCCAAGGATCACCACCAAGGCCATCCTGGTGAATCTGGACTCTGCTGGTGGCGACATCTCAAGGCAGACAGTTCAACGGACACTGCACACTGCTGGGTTCCACGGACGCAGGCCAAGGAGGACACCACTTCTCCAGAAAAGGCACACAAAAGCCCGCTTGACCTTTGCAAATACTCATCTGGACAAAGAAGAAGACTTCTGGTGTTCTGTTTTATGGTCAGATGAAACAAAAATTGAATTGTTTGGCCACAATGATGTGTGCACCCTTTGGCGTGAAAAAGGAGAAGCCTTCAACCCTAAGAACACCATCCCCACTGTCAAACATGGTGGTGGGAACCTAATGTTTTGGGGGTGTTTTTCAGCCAATGGACCAGGGAACTTGATCGCAGTAAATGGCACCATGAAAAAAGAGCAATACATCAAGATTCTCAACAACAACATCAGGCAGTCTGCAGAGAAACTTGGCCTTGGGAACCGGTGGACATTTCAGCACGACAACGACCCAAAACACACAGCCAAAGTGGTGAAGAAATGGTTAGCAGACAAAAACATTAATGTTTTGCAGTGGCCCAGCCAGAGTCCTGACTTGAATCCAATTGAGAATCTGTGGAGGGAGCTAAAGATCAGGGTGATGGCAAGGAGACCCTCGAACCTCAAAGAGTTGGAGCTCATCACTAAAGATGAATGGGCAAAAATACCAGTGGAGACATGCAAAAAGCTGGTCAGCAATTACAGGAAGCGTTTGATTGCTGTAATAGCCAATGAAGGCTTTTCTATTAATTATTGAGAAGGGTATGAATAATTTTGGACATGCCACTTTTTGTTCAAATGTGTATAAAAGCTGAGAAATATTTTTCCCCACAATGATGCCTCTTGTACATCATCGTGTTATCTCCTGGGAGATGCCTGTGTCATTTCCAGGCAAAAATATAACTTCTGGTTAAATAAAAGTAAATTTAAGTCAAACTTTGACAGGGGTATGAATACTTTCGGGCATGACTGTATATATATATATATAATTATTTTATTTTTCAGACTACATCTTGTACATCTTACACATTTTGTGTATTTATTTATTTTTAGTTAATCAGAGGCATCCGTCCTTCCAGAGGGTGCACTGAGCCTGTAGAACCTACTACAGCTGTAAAGAGGAAGAGCTGGACAGCAGGGTTGGTCAGGATGGGAACACACACTGCAGTCCCACATTAGATAATCTTAGAGGATTATTTGTGCGGAGCACAAAGCATCGTGTTCTTCCACTCTGGAGAGTGAGCAGGTCTGTTCTCTCCGGGCTGCTCTTTTGAGTCAGAGAAGACCAGGCCTGTGTGTGACCCGAGTGATCTCTGGGAACCGTTATGAAAGATTACAGCAGGAAGCATAATCCTCAGAGAGCAGCGGAAATGGGCGAGGATGGATGGCTTTGTTTGACAGCACGTTAATCTAATTGGCCGTAATACCCCCCTCCCAACACACACACACACACACACACACGGTCAGGAGGACATTTAAGCTCTTAAATAATGCAAAGGGGAAAGGATCCAAGCAGGTAATGGCTTCCTCCGACTGTTTGGAGTGGTGGAAATGTGGAGGCACGGAGGAAACTCGTTTCGGGTGAACCCTGAGGCCGCTCACACCACACGATGAAGAAACCTGGCCACACATTAGCTACCCTTAATGCTAGCGGGAGAAACGTGACTCGGACGCTTTGCAGTGTTGTAAATAAACAGCCGCAGCTCACGTGTATGAACGAGCAAAACAAGCCCTGACTGACAGCAGGCGGGGGAGGGAACACGATACCCACTCCTTCCCACAAACCCCGCCTCCTGCTCCTGGATTGGCCCGTAGAATCTCGCGCACCGCGCTTCGATTGGCTGGAAGTTCAAACTCGAACCGATTGGAGGCGGGGTTTGTCAAAATGGTTAGAAAATTAATGCAAATTAACATCAAAACAAATATTGATTATTTTTTATATTTAAAAATATATATAAAAAAAAAAAATAAGAAAACATCAACAAACTTCTAACAGATACATTCAACCACTTTGAGTTGCAACCAAAGCTGACACAGATGTACAAATCTGAACACACACACACACACACACACACACACACACACACACAGCCTGTCTAGTCCCTGTGAAGAAGTTCTGCCAATAGAATAGGACTCTCTGGAGCAGATAAAATAGTTGAATTGATTGGCACCATGTCAAATGCCAGGCATGGGCGAGAGGGTTATAAGGCCCCCCCAGCACTGATCTATGGAGCAATGAAACAGTGTCATGCTTTTGTCGCTTAATGCAATTAAATCCTCTGTTTTAAATACCCTTGATTTCACAAGAAACACTGAATGTGCAGGTGTCCCAAAACCTTTGCACTTTTAGTGTAACTTAACAAATCTGTGAAATGTATATACTTTGTATATAATATAATATAATATAATATAATATAATATAATACAGTTATTTCTAAAATGTTCTTCATAAAAATTGAGTTTTCTTGTGAGAAAAAGGTTAGGACCCCTTATGCCCCTAATAGCTGATATTTTCCCTTTTTTACAGAATTTACTTTGTCTCCAAAAAACATATTATAGGTGAATTGGCTATGCAAAATTTCCCCCAGATGTGAGTTAATTGGTGTGTGTGGTACCCAGCAATGGACTGGTGCTCTATGCAGGGGGGGCTGCCTTGCACCCAGTGATTCCAAATAAGATGATGGCTGGATGATTGGATGGACCTCACTGTATGGAATTTTATCACATTTTTTTTTATCTCATATCCATTTAATGTTCTTCCTTGACTTTCTTGGTACTTGCTACTGCACCACAATTAAGTCTGATGCTTCGTATTGGGATATTTAGGTTGTAGTCCAGTAAAACTTTTATTTATTTATTTATTTCATGTCTAACATTAACTCACTGCATCATTGGTTTGGAACTATTTCCGTGTGTTGTCTGCTACATCACTGCTCCTCTGCTGAGGAGAGCTCCGTAAGTACTAGCTGACCTAGTTGCTAGTACTCCTGGCTTTGAAAGTAAGGAGGAAGGAGAGATCTAGAGGACAGACTACAGAGTCACTATCTGACTTAAAGAGGTCGAAACTTTTTTTTTTAAAGCTCAGATAGTAAAAGGACTCAGAGGGCCCCTGAGAACCACTTGTCACTGTGGCCTCCGGCATATTCACAACAAAGCAACGCTGCTGACCTAAAAGCTTCGATCTGACCTAAAAGCTTGAGTTTTCTAAGAACAGCTTTCTACAGGAAACCTGTGCAAACTGCAGCACACTGCTTTCTTCAGTTGTTCAACTATAGCAGCTGTTTAACTTATAGCATATGGGATATGGGACGTATGAGGTGCATCTGAGCACTGTCATGATAAGAAAGCAACTTCTTGCTTATCATATGTAGTTAATTATTTAGGTTAAAAAGGATGTCCAAGATGCTCCTGAGTGATGCAGCCATCTAGGTTTTGGCCCTATCATAAGAAGGTCATTACTATGATCTTTGGTGATGTCATGGATGGGCATTCATGGCTGGGAGTTTCAGACATGCACGGAACGCATATGGATCAGGATCAGGATGAGTTGGCCAGCTCCCTTGTACAAAATCCAAGTAATGTCTGAGTAAGCCCATGTGGGAATACAGCAGAAGAGTTACCAGTGGACGTGTTGATGGAGTTCATATGTGGAAACAACTGAAGACAGCAAAACTAGCCTCACCTTTTCTGGGTGGGTAGAACGGCCCGTTCTCTTTCCATCACTGAGCATAAAGACGTCTGATGCAGAACTGGTTATGGCATTCTCCTTCAAGCATGTTAAGCTGCTAGGGTGCTCAATTTGATTGGACTACACCACAGGCTGCAAAATGACGCTGCAAATCCAAGCTTTCCATAGGCAAACAATGGCATTGCCATTGCTGTATCATCTGAACACTTCCCTCAGTGCTCTCATCTAAGCATGTTGAGCTGTCCAATGACACTGCATTACCTGCAGTTTGAAAAGATGCAGTTGGCTGGCTTCATCGGTCTGAAAGAATCCCATACCAGTCTTTATCCTTCCAGTGCTGGTAGCATTACATGATTAGGAGACCTGGTTAGGGTTAGTAAGTGGGAAATGATAATGAGTCTTTTGTGGACAGAATATTTTTTCGTATATGTGTCTAATACACTGGTAGTTACAAAAGAGTTGCTCAGATGTTGAGCAGATGTTGGTGTTGAGCGTGTGTGTCAGTATCAGCCTTCTTCACTGTTGTCCACAGACCTCCAACAGTGGTTGGACATCCCACTCCCACTGGTCCTTAATGCTGTTTAAATCTGGTGAATGTGGCTAAATCTATAATGAACACTAATCAGCCATAACATTAACACCACTCATTCTCAATGTTATCAGCTCCACTTTTCCATACAGGAGGCCTTTGTAGTTATATAATTACAGACTGTATCCATCTGTTTCTCTGCTTACTTTGTCAGCCTCGTTCTTCAATACTCAGGACCCCACAGGACCACCACAGAGGAAGTATGAATGGATCAGACACAGCAGTGCTGCTGGAGGTTTTAAACACCTCAGCGTCTCTCCTGGACTGAGAATAGTCCACCATCCAGAGATATCCAGCCAGCAGAGTCCTGTGGGCAGCGTCCTGTGACCACCGATGAAGAGGATCACCAACACAAACTGTGCAGCAACAGATGAGCTTCTGTCTCTGACTTGTTTGGACTGCCAGTCTATGTACAACACAGTTAACACACTTGGTGGCTCAGCTAGCTTCAGCCATCAACATGTTTGGTATTTCAATGTAGGTTTGTATCTCAGATGCTCTTCACATCAGCAGGACATCTGATTACCAATGTATTGGTCATGTGCATGCAGCTGTTTTACTGATCAAACCATATAGTGAAGTGTTCAGTTTTTTTTTTGCCTCACATGGCCAGAGAGCTTTGCATGCATTAGGCCTGCCAGTGCCTGCAGAACACCATAAAACTTTATAGGTCATTTTAATGGCCACACTGTGTGGTGTTATTATATGGCAGTCAATAGAAGAAGATTAGTGAGATGCTCGTGGCCAGCCGTACCGCCATCACCACAGACCTGTTTCCAGTTTGTACTTTCAAATTCAGCACCAAAGAGTATGAATACACTCTACAAACTATCTTGGGGGGTTGGATTGAACACGCAGTGTAAGGGGAAAAAAAGCAAAGCAAAGGTTCTTTAAACTGTAATATGGTTCTTCACACTTCTTCCTATTTACAAGTTTGTTTATTTAAAAACAAGGATCCATTTAACGGTTCTTTAGGGAAGTAAAAGCAGCTCTTCTATGGTATTACTCACATTGGTCTCAATTGGTCACCTAGTTTTTTAAGAAACGTGGTGTCAAGGGGTGTGATATACATATTAGGCAGCAAGTGAGCAGTCCTTTCTTGAAGTTGGTGAGTTGGAAGCAGGAAAAATGGGCAAACGCAAGAACCTGAACTACTTTGAACGGGATCTGAGGTCAAAGCATTTCCAAAACAGGACAAAAGGAAGGACAGCCAGTTGAATTGACGACCAAGACTGATTGATGCTTCTGAAGGCCACACCTCACCACTGACTTTACAGGACTTAAAGAATCTCCTGCTAACGTCTTGGTGCCAAATTCCACAGGACACCTTCAGAGGTCTTGTGGAGTCCATGCCTTGAGTCAGAGCTAGTTTGGAGGCACGAGGGAGACGTACACAGTTTTAAGCATTTGTTATGGCTGATCGGTGTATTTACCCAGTCTTCAGATTGCAGGTGTGTGTTTTGTGAGATGTTCAGTATAAACAGGGCAGGGAAGGTTATGCCATCTAATCAGAAAACTGCTGCTACTCAAGCCATCCATAAAAAACCAGGCAATCTAATCTCAAAATATGATATCTGCTTATTATATACTATATATTCACTATATGCTTTATTATATAGTATTGTGTACTGTACAAAATATGATATACAATATATCAAAAGAGTCGTGCAGTTTGCACAGTGCTTATTCCAGTACTTGTTAGCTTTGTTAGCTTACTAGCTCCAGCGCAAAGCTAAGGAAGTAAAGTTCAGACACCAAACTTGTCTTGAAGCTTGGTAAATTTTCTGACCTACCACTTTGACCTGTTCCAGAGCTTTAGTGTTTACTGAAGGGAAGTGCGGGGTGTAGAGTGTTTGTCCACTTAGCCAATTGCTCTGACCTTTGAGTTAGACAAGTACATCCATTAATGCAACACACACTCCTTTTTTGGAGGGCAAGGATCTTAATGCGAGTCAGTCTCAGGCAGGCCTAAAGAGGCTTTTTGAAGAGCCTTGACAGGTACAGTATGCAAATTCTTCTGAAGTCCGGGCACACATGCTGCGCGCCTCAGGTGAAGCCATACCTGCCGGCGAGAGATGACCTTGCCACCCCAGAGTTTTCTCAGATGCTGGCTTTTTTTATTTTTTTGAGGTACAAGCAGAGTAACAGCTTAGTTGAACCCATTCTATCAGAACCGAAAGGCTCCGTGGTCTTAGTTCGTTGACACACCTGGATTGTCATGTCGGGAAATAAAAGCTCAGGTAATCAGCCATCTGATATTTATGGTCTGATTTCCAGAACATTACAAACACTGCATTTTGATCTTGTTTCTTTCTTTCTTTATTTTCAGCACTGCTTCCTCCGGCTCTTTCTTTTCGTATAGTCTACTGTATGTGAGTATGCTGCAAATGTCTACAGGTATGGAGGTTTGCATGCATGTGTGACATACATGTGTGAAAGAAGCCAGGTATAGATGTCTATGTTACTGCAGAAGTGTGAAATAGCTGTTGTCAGCTACTGTGCATTGTGAGCTACAGTGTAACAGAAGACAAATTCCTTGTATGTGGAAACACACTGATCTGTTGAGATTTGTTTCAGACTGTATCTAGCTGCTTGTCCTAGGGATTAAAACTCAATTTGGCAACCATAGTGATCAAATTTGAGAACACACATCTGTGTGGGGGTAAAGTTATGAGATTTGATAGGACCTCAATAATACTGTTGTTGAAAATCCAGGTGTAAACACCCCCAAGATGCATCGTGATTGGACACTCTGAGGTGGTCCGAGATGGATCTTGTCCATATTTAATACAAATGTAAATGGGATGCACTTCCTGCCAGCGGAAATACATCTGTCAATTAAAAATATTTTATTTTGGCTTCTTTCTCCCTATTGCTTCATCTCCCTCACTCTTGTGAGTGTGTGTGTGTGTTTGTTTGTATTTGTGTGTGCAGGCATTATCTAACTTTATGTGCTGTGACCTTAGAGAAAGCTTGTGAACCAAGCTAATGAATGATCTGAGAACCCTATGCCCAGAGGTGTTGAAGGTGTTGGGGTGAAGTTCTAACAGCACCCCCTTGTGGGGAATCTTCAGCCTGCTAAATGTGAGTGAGTAAAGGAATAACTGGCTGTGAAGCAACATTAAATCATTAAATATTCATAAAAAATCATTAATATTTTTCTTTACTGGTTCACTTGCTTTTCACTTGCGTGTCATTGTGTAAATCTCACCTGTTACCAGCCTGACATTTCATCAGAACTGGTTGCAGCTTCAAGTTGTACCCATTGCTGACAAAGATGTGCAAATGCACCTACTGCCAATAGAATAGGACCTTCTGGAGCAGATAAACATGAACCTATTGGCACCATGCCTGATGCCAGGTGTGGGCTAGAGGAATATGAAGCCCTTCAGCATTGAGCTGTGGAGCAGTGGAATTATGGTGGTCCATCCAATGTCCTGACCTCACTTATGCTCTTGTCACGGAACGCAATCATATCCTCACAGCATGTACTGTGCTCCGAAATGTAGTGAAAAGCCTTCCCTGGACAGTAGAGATAGTTATTCCAGCAAAAGCATGATACATTTATTCGAATCCCCTTGATTGTGGAAGAAACAAGGAATGAGCAAGTGTCCCAATACTTTTGTCCATATAGTGTAGTACAGTCGATTGTGTTTATGTATACGTCTGTAGTTTAGTGGAACCTTGATTAGCTTCTCATCTGCATCCTGGTCTCTGTGGAGCATGCTGCACTGTCGGAGACAACAGGGAATAAAAGGGGAGGCGGTTTCTATGGAAACGCACTTCTTTCTGATCTTCGGAATGAAAATGTTGAAACAGATAGTTTTGAGGGGAAGTTCTGCCATTAAGTTCAGATGTGTTTCGAATGAAGTCTAAGGTGTTTAAGACATTCTTAGACAGTCTTCTTTCATCGTAAGGATGTGTGTTTGGAATGATAGATGTTGTAATATGCGTGTTATAATATTACAATAATGAATAATCCAGAGGCACCAGAGCTGTTTTCCATGCACATTCAGTGTGGTGGCATGTGTTGTGGTCCACATGTGTGTATGTGTATGTGTCCACATGCGTTTGTGAATGCATACACGTGATTGTATGTGTGTGTGTGTGTATGTGTGTGTGTGAGAGAGAGAGAGTGTGTGTGAACCTGTGGACTGATAAGACAGTGTAAGTGTGTAGAATTTAGCACCGGCTGCAAAACAAAACACGAACTGAATGACCTCTCTCTGAGTCCACCGGTCATAACTCTAGAGCTATTCGATGCCAAACTGTCTGGGGTTTTGAACTAACTGGCAATGAGCCTCCGCACTATCAGCAGCCACAGGCTTGCTAATGCAAGCGGTGAGGTGAGGACTGCATAACGGAAGCATTAAGGACTACTTCAGTTGTACTGTTGTTACTCTTTCTAGGAGTGGCCATCTAGTTGAGGTGAGATGGAACCCAAGGGTAACAGCAACAGACCTACAGAAGACCCTTGTTTATGTGTCCACTATTCAAAAAAACAATGAACAAGAATGGTGTTCATCGTAGGACACTATGAAAGGAAGCCACTGTTGTCCAACAAAGCAAAAAAAACAAAAAACAAATTGTGGCCAATCTCAAGTTTGCCCAAGTCCTGCACAATGCTTCTTGCAAAATGTTCTATGGACAAATTTGACAAAAGTGAAGCACCAAAACCAAAAACTGTAAAGCATGGAGGAATGAGCATCGTGGTTTGGGGCATGGATGCCTAGCAATCATTGCGTAAACAGCAGCCCATAAAACTCAAGTTGAGAAGACGTTGGGTTATGCAACAAGACAATGACCCTAAAACACCTTTAGTAAATTGGCTAAATTGTGTTTTTGAATGACCAAGTCAGAGTTCTGACCTTAACCCTATTGAGATGCTGTGGCATGACCTGTAAATGGGTTTGCACACAAAGCCTCTCAGATACACTGATGAACTGAAACACATTTGAAGGAAGGAATGGTCCAGAATTCCTCCTCAGTGTTACGCAAATTTGATTTGCAGCTACAGGAACATTTGGTGGAGCTGATTGCTGCTAAAGGTAGATCTACAAGTTATTAAATATAAATATAAGCGTTCACACGTTTACTTAATGTGTGCAATTGTCTATAATTGTGGCTTAGGTAATGATCAGGACACATTTTATTAGTAATCAATGCAGAAATCCAGTGAATTCCAAAGTGTTTACTTATACATTCTTGCAACTGTACCTAAGGCCGGAAGCCATTTAACTTTTTTCATCTCATTCAAGCATGTTTTGCCATTTATCTACAGACCTTTATCTACATTACTTCTAAATACTGTCAGGTTTGAGGCTCTAAATAACATGATGAAGGTCTTTTCACGTGTTGACAAACCCAGGTTTAAAAAACAGATAAAGACGCATGAGGAAAGCTTGAAGTTTAGAGTGGTTGGAGTCAATGCACCTGAAAAAAGAGCCACAGAATATGATACCTTCATGTTCTCTAAGTAAAAGTCCCCTTCAGGGTTCCTCCCCAGTCACAGTGTTTACAGACACTGTGTAATGTGTAATTCTTTCTTTCGGAGGGTGTCAGCCGTCTGAAACTGTTTGTGACAGTTTGCCCTATCTTTGTTTTCAAACACGCGGGTACTGAAGGTCAGATTGTTGCTTCCTGATGAAGTCACGGTAAGTCACGTGTTGTGTTCATTAGCTGATAGACTTCAAAGACTATAAGCATGCAGACTGTAAACACATGCAGAATTAACCCAGAGGGCCAAAGAGCATGTGGGCTGCACCTCTAAGGTATGTGTTGTGAAATGACTGGTATTTTGAATCTAAGCTTGTTGATGACACTTCTGCCCGTTTATCTATGAGATATCTATGAACAAATTGTAACAAACACACTTGCACAATAGCGGCCTTTCTGGTTTTGGGTTCTCGATCATGCAAACAATTATGTTCGCATTTAAATGGTTCTTTAAGTTCTCATGGTACTATATCATTGCTTTTATAAAAAAACAGGTGTACAGTAGCAGATCTCTTAGTATTTTGCATATTATGGTATTTGTATTGGCTATATACACAGATCAGCCATAACATTAGTACCACCTGCCTAATATTGATTGGGTCCCCCTTGTCCCCCTTGTCACAACAGATCGGAGCAGACCTCTGAAGGTGAACTGTGTATCTGGCACCAAGACGTTAGCAGCAGCTCCTAAGGTGAGGCTTCCATGGATCGCATCAATGAGCTTTAGGCGCCCATGACCCCATCGCCGGTTCACCGGTTGTCTTACCTTGGACGACTTTTGGCAGGTTCTAACCACTGCATACTGGGAACACCTGACAAAACCTGCCTGGTGTTTTGGAGAAGTTCTGACCCAGTCGTCTAGCCATCACAATTTGGTTCTTGCCCATTTTGCTACTTTTTACACAACACCCTCCAGCAACTGTTCACTTGCTGCTGAATATAGCCACCCTTTGACAGATGCCACTGTAGATGAAGATCAACCATGTTTTTCACTTCACCTGTCAGTGGTGCTAATGTTATGGCTGATCTGTATATCTGTATATTTTATAATATTGTATGTATTGCATACATTTTTGCTATTGCTATCTTGATGTTTGGCGTTTGTTTTTCACGTTTTGACATCATATGAATCTGGCAGTGGTTCTTTACCTTGTACTCAAATTTCTAGATGAAAGGACCAATAGAAATGCTCCAAAAAGGGCTTGAAATAGTTTCTTTTTACATTGACTTCCATTAAAAGTTAAGGTTTTTTCCTTCTTCTGTAAAGTTGTCATGACATTGGAGATACAAGTTTTTTTGTCTGACAGCAACCATATGCTGTATAGTATAGTATGTCGCATAGTATAGTATTAACTAAACTATATAGTATAGAATTTGCTATAGATAAGGTCTACTACCTACTATGCAGTTTACTTCTAGCATTACTGCAGTAATCACTAAAGTACTATGTAATTAGTAGAGCTCCTACTTTAACGACTACATATTTTAAATAGGATTTAGTATCGTATTTACTGTTTAGTATTTTTCCTATAATTTATTCTACTTTTATGTGTGTTTTTGTGTGGGTGCTGATGTTTTGTAGCTGCTTTGCATGCAATACTGACTACTACCCACACTTCACATGTTGTGCAAGGTGCGTTCTAGTGTGTTTTCCCGACCTTTGCTACAATAACACCCCAATTATCTTCCACACGCCCCCCTGCAGTGAAAACATCAAGTGTTTATGAGCTTCTGTGTGGTATGCAATGTAAACAACAAAAGAGACAGATTACACCGCCAGAGGTCAATTATGTAATGCTGCTCTGGAATGCCATGTTGTTGCTTCATCCATAATTTTCTTCACTAGAAAGGAGTGGCTCTATTTGTTTGTGTGTGTGTGAGTAGTCGACTCTTGTTAAACTGACATGCTGATCTAGGATCAGTTCCTTCTCTGCTAATCCTGGTCTGTGTCACTGCCACGCTAATAGGTGATCTACAGCCCGTGCCAAGCTGAGACGTACTGTGGGAAAATCCTAGATCCACGCCCTTACTGTAAACTATCATTAGGTTTTTTTTACACTGTTTGTTTTGTTCAGATAAATACTGTACATTCCAAGCAGGCCACTCCAAGACTAAGAATATTTCTTTAAGGGTAAGAGTTAATACTTTCGTTTTGCTTCAGTGCAGTTTCTCTGCTTGCTATCCTATCAAATTCCTATCAAATTACACCATGCTTTTGTTGTCGAAGGCTTTTGGGTTGGACACACAGTTCTGAAAAACATATTTAATGGATACAGAACTTATACCAGGTCTTTCTTTTGGAACGCTTAGACGACTGTGCCACTCAAGAGCCATGTTTTCCCCATAGTTGAATGTGATTATATATTCTATACTATTTATACATTATATATACTATATATGTGGGGCCCATTGCTCTGCCATCGCCTTTTGGTAGGTAATGAAATTCCCACAAGACCTGCCTGGTGTTTTGGAGATGTCCTGACCCAGTCATCTAGCCATCACAATTTGGTTCTTGCCTATTTTACTTCAAGGACTGACTGTTTACTTGCTGCTGAATATAGCCAGCCTTTGACATGTGTTTTTCACTTCACCTGTGTCACCTGTGATCAGTGTATCTTGTATAGTGTTATACCTATAGTGTTGTAGAGTTGACCATGGTTGCCAGTTCACTGGGCCTTTCTTGGACCATGTTTGGTTGGTAATGATCACTGCATTCCAGGAACACCCCACAAGACCTGCCTGATGGTTTGGAGATGTTTTGTGTAGTTACTGAATAATACACCTTGGAGCATTATGGGCTTAAATAAGACCTATCCAGCTGCTTTTTAAAACATGCTTTATTTTATGAAATTTAGATTCGGGAGATGTTTTTATGTAGATGAGATTGGTGACAGTCTAAGTCCAGTGTTTTTTAGCAGTTAGCCTAATATCTCCCGTTGTAAACTAAAGAAGTACACTTTAGGTACAAAACATGTCTTGGCTGATTGACTGCATCTTAGGTCAAGGATAAATAAATTCTCTAATAAATTTTCTCCCAAACTACTCCTTTAATGTGATGTATTTCTGAGTGAAAAAGGACATAATTGTACACCAGTGTTTTTTTCACAGGCACTGTACTGTCACCATTATTTTTATCTATTTTACTGATCAATGATTAGTTACTTCAAAAACAGCTGTCTGTTATGGTCAAGGTGGTTGAAGAGCTACTCATCCAAGCGAAAACACACCATATGCTGGTAAGCTAGCTGGTTAACCAGCTCTTGACCAGTATAGTGTGTGTTGCATTTGATTTTAGTCATGCTTGGTCTTGCTGGTCATGCTGATCAACTGGTTTAGTCATGCTGATCAACTGGTTTAGTAGTGCTGGTTGACCATGCTGGCCATGGTGGTCAACCAGCTTGGTGATTCTGGGTCATACTGATGGTCTAGCTTGGTAAGGCTGATCATACTCGTAGGCCAGCTAAACCATTAACCAGCTAAGCTTAAATGAAAACATACCCTATGCTGAGCAAGAGCTAAGATGCATTCTGACCAAATTTTAGTCAGTTGAAGTTAATGAAAAATTTTAATGAATAAAAAAAATATAAAAAATATTTTTAAAATTAAATATGAATTTAAAAAATGATTTAACTTTAACTAAAATTATGTTGGCATGCACATCCCTGACCTCTACATTGTGTGGAGGCCATGCACTGTAGTCAAGCAGAAGTGGTTGTAAGAGTTTAACAAGGCCAGCGGACGGAGTCCAAAGAGTGTGAGGGTGCAGCAGTATGAGGTATCAACCGCCGTCCCATTCTCAATCCCAACCCCAATCCCATGCATGCCGTAATCCTACGTTTGGCTTCGCGTGCTTGACCTTCTTTTAGTCCGGAATGTCCTAATCTACGCACAGACTGTAAACTTTCGGATTCTGAGAAAGGTTTACAACTGCGGATTCAAAACACACACTGGATTGGCTTTGCTTGCTGTGCGTGAAGCTAGCATCAGCAGGAGTAACTTCCCGTTTACTTTCCTTCTAAAGCTCTGTTGATCCCTGACCTCCTGGCAGGGGGCAGAGACGCCTGTCACAGTGCCACACTGGCACGAGCCTCAATCTCATTACTGACTGAGGCACAGGGCCAGGCTAGAGCATCCTGCTCAACTGTAAACAAACAGGCAGAGAGAGAGAGAGAGAGAGAGAGAGAGAGAGCGAGAGAGAGAGAGAGAGAGAGAGAGAGAAGTGAATGAGGGATGCATAGAAAGAGTAGAGCAAGAGAGAAATACAGGCACTAGCGAGTGAGAGAGGAAGAGAGAAAGATGCATCGAGAGAGAGAGAGAGAGAGAGAGAGAGAGAGAGATACAGTCAATTGATCAAGGGTTGGAGGGATAGAGAGACACAAAGAGAGAGTAGAGAAATAAAGAGAGAATAATACAAATACAGACAGAAGTGTGTGTGTGAGAGAGTGTGTGTGTGCGAGAGAGAGAGAGAGAGAGAGAGACATACAGACATAAGTGAGAGAGAGAGAGAGGGAGAGAAAGAGAGAGAAATACAGACAGTAGTGTGAGAGAGATAGAGAGAGAGAGAGTGTGTGTGTGAGAGAGAGAAATACAGACAGTAGTGTGAGAGAGATAGAGAGAGAGAGAGAGAAAGAGAGTGTGTGTGTGAGAGAGAGAGAGAGAGGGAGAAAGAGAGAGATTGAGAGAGAGAGAGAGAAATACAGACAGTAGTGTGTGTGTGTGTGTGAGAGAGAGAGAGAGAGAGAGAGAGAAATACAGACAGTAGTGAGAGGTAGAGAGAGAAAGAGAGAGAGTGTGTGAGAGATAAATACAGACAGTAGTGAGAGAGAGAAAAAGAGAGAGATTCAGTCAGAAGTGTGTGTGTTTGTGTATGTGTGTGTGTGTGTGTGTGTGTGTGAGAGAGAGAGAGAGAGAGAGAGAGAGAGGGGGAGAGAGAGAGAGAGAGAGATAGTCAGACACGTGAGGGGACAGAGAGAGAGAGAAAACTAGAGAGAGAGAGAATGGGAGAGATGAAAAGTGAGAAGACAGAGCAAAAAGAGGTATAGAAACAGGAAGAGAGAGAGAGAGAGAGAGTCTGCTTGGCTGAGAGAGCCCTAGCGTGTGCACTGTCTGCTTGGCAGAGGTTGGTAATACAGTAAGCAGGGCATTAAAGTGACCGAGGCTTAATGAATCTCACTGAACTGACTGAGATGGACATATCTGCAGGGGCTTAGAGCCGAGCAGCACGCAAGCCTCAGCCCCGCCAATCGCCCCACTGAGAGACAGACAGACAGACAGAGGGAGAATATAATACATAACACAACATCATAATTGTACGTTGCTGATTTTCTGTGTTTATCTGTTTATTGACGTATTTCTGTATCCATTTATTCTGTGTCTGACATATGTTCTGAATTTCAGCTAAAGCAGCTTGTCTCAGGAGATCTGATCTGGAAATCATGTAACCAAATAAAATGTTGATCCTATCCACGAGTGCACGAATATACTCTTCTGTATTGTGGGGTTTGTGAATGCATTGTATCTTAAACTGCAGGAAAGAGCATCTTCCCTGCACTGTTTGCTACTGTAGAGGAACCTCTTCAAGAAAAGGTTTTAAGAAGAAAAAGGTTCCTTGAAGGTTCTTCAAAACCTCCAAAAGTTCCTCAAGGATCGTATTCTTTAATTACGTTTGACTTTTATTACAGAGTAGGGGGTCTCTAGATCCAGGAGAGCTCAAACACACATTTTATTACCAGGCTTAATGAGTGTAATCAGGGCAATCCCCAAACTGCGCTGGACTGTGGTCCTTCAGGATCAGTTCTGAAGAACCCTGGTCTAAGCTTTGGCCCTTAGCAATAACACAGCTACTCATGACTGGACGTCCAAGAGACCATAAATGGCAGCACTCACTCTGGAAGAGGATGGTCTTTCGCCTCCCTCACGTCTGTTAGCTAAAGTAAGATTATTGGTGGTAAGTGTTCCCCTTCCAGTGAGTTGAGCTGTCCAACGAGCAGCAATTTTTAAAGTATGTGCTTGGCTGCATTCTCGTAACTTGGGGGAAGCATATGCTAGCCTTCACGCTCCCATCTTGGCAGCATTACGTGATCAAGGGAGGCAAAGCAAGTGGAATTTATACATACAAATACTCTAAGGAGAACACTTAAGCTCCCCTTGATAAAACTGAGAGTGCTGGTGTCCTATTTGCACTTTACCATCAAAACACATCTATAATAATATTAACTCACGCTACTGGTTTATTCATCATGGTAATGAAGCAGAAAAAGTTTTTGGACAGCAATATTCTGCTTTAATGTACATTATCAACCAGTGTAACTGATTGGATCGCTTTGTCTAACCATGCAGCCTGAGTTCTAACTGTGGTTGAACTCTAATAGCCTATAGCTGACATGCTATAGCTAACTGACCTGACCTGCAAAAAGAGGCCTCCATGTTCCGAGGCCGTTATGTGTTTCAGCAAAGCCTTAAACCACAAGTTCCTGTTCCATTTCCCCTTTTTGAATTAGGCCACCTCGAAGAAGAAAAGGACTTTTCAGAACGCCCTCGTGAGTAGAGGTTAAAAAGAGGGGGATCTCTGAATTCTGCTTTCAACGGTAGTAGACTGAGTAGATATTATCAATGTGTCAGGCTGGTCTTTTCTTAAAAAAAGACTATAAAAGAAGATAATATTACATTATGAGTTTTGGATCATTCTCCGAAACCTCAGCTCCAGCAGTGTAGCTACGGTGGGTCCTCGATCCCACCGTAATTGAAATTAAGAGAAAATCAGTGCTACAAAATGTAGGGCAATGGGTAATTAGCTTTTACCTAGTTTATGGAAGTCACATTGAAGTAGGTTAGTTGGCTAGATGGTGGTTATTAATGTAACTATAGAGTTGTCTCATATTGGGACATAATGCTTCTTAGCTGCTCTGACCCCAATAGACATTCAGGCTATGCCTAAGCACAAGGCTTATTATTAAGTTATTAATCTTCTTACTTAGTGTTAGCTTAATAATAACGCCTCTGGTCCTTATAGGTCTTTTTCTTTTTTTTATGTTATTGCTCATGGCAACCAGGCCTCCCAACATCTACCATCTTATCTTATACTATTTACGTAGGTTTACACTCATGACTCATGGGTAGCTACGATAACTTCACCCATTAGCCTACATTGAAGCAAACTTGGATGAGTTGCTATAGAGAGTAAACAAGCCAGTCACATGGTCATTTTTTCACTCATCGATTCACTGAGGGTAATTTTTGTACAAAGCCATTAATTTTGTTTGTACTGGAGCCCATAAGAGCCATTACACCACTATCATTATGTATTATTATATTGTCTGAACAAGCCGTTCTCCAAACGAAAGCTGTAAGCTTTCTAGTAACGCTGTTTACCAGCCTGTGTGTATGTGTGTATGTGAGTGTAGGTCTGTTGAGGACGCACAGCATGATACCTGTATTCGAAGAACTGCAGGCTAATTTCCAGGGAGAGAGGAGAGAGATGCTCAGAAACATCTCTGCATCCCTCTGCTATGCACTGGATGAACCATGTCATCCATAATTCACACCCCCCACCCTTCTCTCTCTCTCTCTCTCTCTCTCTCTCTCTCTCTTCCTCTATCTCTGTCTATTCTGAGCTTAGAGAGAGAGGACAGGAACAAGGCTGGGGAACACAGTGTACCAAACCCCGGCACAGCATAATCAGCATCACAGACACACACGTACACACGTACACACATAAGCGTCTCTCCTTCATTCACCCACACACTCACATTCATACTCTCTCACAGACAAACCTGTAAACCAACAACACATTTATTTCCTGCATAAGTTGTTGTTCATTTCTATACGAGGCACAATGTTCTCATTTGTTCTCCAGAACATTCTAGATCTGACACCATCACACAGCGTATAGTCTGTACATATCTCAGTTCCGTTTGTGCTCTGGAACTTTGTGGATTTAGCCACTTAGCCCCATCAGATTTGCAAACATCTGACCCCCACTACATTTGTTTCACAGAACCTTCTGGATTTAGCACTTTTACATTAGCACATATCCTTGCACACATCTGAGCCCCACTACATTTGTTGTCTAGAACCTGTTGGATTTGGCACCATTAGCTTATAGGTTTGTGCACATCTCAGCTGCATCACATTTGTTGTCTAGAACCTTCTGGATTTAGCATTGTTATCTTATAGGCTTGTGCACATCTCAGCCCCATCACATTTGTTATCCAGAACCGTCTGGATTTAGGATTATTAGCTTATAGGTTTGTGCACATCTCAGCTGCATCACATTTGTTGTTAAAAACCTTCTGGATTTAGCATTGTTAGCTTATAGGCTTGTATGCATATCAGCACCATCACATTTGTTGTCTAGAACCTTCTGGATTAAGCATTGTTAGCTTATAGGCTTGTACGCATATCAGCATCATCACATTTGTTGTCTAGAACCTTCTGGATTTAGCATTGTTAGCTTATAGGCTTGTACGCATATCAGCACCATCACATTTGTTGTCTAGAACCTTTTGGATTTAGCATTGTTAGCTTATAGGCTTGTACGCATATCAGCACCATCACATTTGTTGTCTAGAACCTTCTGGATTTAGCATTGTTAGCTTATAGGGTTGTACGCATATTAGCACCATTACATTTGTTGTCTAGAACCTTCTGGATTTATGATTATTATTTTATAGGCTTGTGCACATCTCAGCTGCATCACATTTGTTGTCCAGAACCTTCTAGATTTAGCATTATTAGTTTATAGACTTGTGCACGTCTCAGCTGCATCACAATTGTTGTCTAGAACCGTCTGTATTTAGGAATATTATCTTATAGGCTTGTGCACATCTGAACCCCATCACATTTGTTGTCTAGCACCTGTTGGATATAGGATTATTAGTTTATAGACTTGTACACATCTCATGCCCATCATATTTGTTGTCTAAAACCTTCTTGATTTAGTATTGTTATCTTATAGGCTTGTGCACATCTCAGCCGTATCACATTAGTTGTCTAGAACCTTCTGAATTTAGGATTATTATCTTAAAGGCTTGTGCACATCTCAGCCCCATCACATTTGTTGTCTAGAACCTTCTGGATTTAGCATTGTTATCTTATAGGCTTGTACGCATCTCAGCCCCATCACATTTGTTATCCAGAACCGTCTGGATTTAGGATTGTTAGCTTATAGGCTTGTGCACATCTCAGCCCCATCACATTTGTTGTCTAGAACCTTCTGGATTTAGCATTGTGATCTTATAGGCTTGTACGCATCTCAGCCCCATCACATTTGTTATCCAGAACCGTCTGGATTTAGGATTATTAGCTTATAGGCTTGTGCACATCTCAGCCGCGTCACATTTGTTGTCTAGAACCTTCTTGATTTAGGATAATAAGCGTATATGCTTATATAGTTTACATGCTGGCACATTCCCTCAACTGAGCATGAAATGATTAAATCACTGGATGTGGAGTATTTTATTGGGTCAGGTTCTAGGTAATGTAGTCATCTACACTATGTCTGTTGCTCTATAAATGTAAAGCAAATGTTTAAGAGTCAGGATTTGGCCCCATTAGCTCATAGGTTTGCGGACATTTCAGACTAATCAAATGTAAGACTGCCTCCTGGAACTTTCTGGAGCAGTTGAACACACTTATTTTTTTATATAATGGCTATTTCTTAATTTGCAGTATTGTCCGGTCTTGTGTTTCCACGGACACACCATGACATCATCCCCCTAATTTTCCCACTCATTTTCAACAGCAATCAAGTATGCTTCAAGAATCTTGCTCTAACCAAAATACCGGGATGGATGTGTTGGTAACTCACAAATGATTGTTTTTTTATTTTTTGCTAATCACTGTTCCCTAAACTGCCAAACCATAAGCACTGTATGGAATATGATATAGGACACCAGACATTACATAGAGAAATACATTTATGATTCCTCCATTTACAAATATTTGCCCAAAGCATTGGTTCTATAAACAATGACAACAAATACAGGGAACAAATACAAGGAAAACCTCTTGTAGATGGTTCTTTATAAAATTATGGTTCTATAAAAGCTGGTTCTATGTAGCAAACACATCAAAAAGAGCTCCTTTTTGTTATCAAAGAAGAGTCAAAGAACCATTTTTCAATACTACAATACTACTCTTTTTAGGGCAGTGTAGGTCAGTAGGTCTTGAACTGGTCCTCAGAAACCCCATGGTGGTCCACATTTTCCTTCCATATCTATGTGTTGCAAGTTGTTTAGAAGGGGAAATCTCAACCATCAGGGAGTCCCTGAGGAGCCACTGCACTGCACTGTACATTCGAGGTACTCAACGGCTATGTCACCTTCAATCAAGTCCTTCAATCATCCACAATCCTGCAGAACAAAGCTATCTGTGAAATGGTGGAAACAGCTGTCAGTGGCAAGATGCTGTGGTATTAGAGTTTGTAATGAAATGTCAGTTTGACCGAAAGTAAATGTAAGACTAAATGTGTCATATTGCCCATGGCCTGTTCCTGGGGTATTCCTTCCTTGTGACCAAAGATTCCAGGTAGGCTCCAGACCCACCATGACCCTGACCTAGAAGAGAGCGGATAAGGAGATGGATGGACGGATACTGCCTATGTCAATAAATTGTGATGTGTTGGTAGAGCCTGCTCAGGCTATCTCGACTGAACCTGACTGTACACTTAAGACTGAAGAGGTGTCTTTGGCTGTGACCAAAACAGATCCCTACGCCCTCATAAGTAATGCACTACATAGGGAAGTAGCGGTAGAAACACAAGTTAATTTGGACACTTCCTCATCATTAACATTCTGCATTCGTTCTGCTGTCTGTTGCTTAGTAACAAAGAAACTTACGCTTCGCTGCTCACTAACAATCATAAGTGCATTGTGGGAGATTATAGTGCTGATTGGGACATACGCAATAGTACCCTAAAATGTAAATAGGGACCCATTTAGGTCACAGTCTTTGTGTACCAGTGCTAGCCAGGTCTCTCAAGGAGTGTTTTTTTAATCTCCAGGCATAAAAAGGCACCATCTAGGACCTCCATAAGCCAGGGGCTATTGCCACTGTAATGATTGCTTGCAGAAATGTCAATGCAACCTCATCCTCTGCCATAGTATTTTATTATTATTGTTGTGTGATGACATGACAACCATGTCAGAGCACACCTGTAAAAACAAGGCAATTAAGCAGTAAACATCTTCTGAGTGATTTACTGACCAATGTTGTTTGTGTAGACGGCTTTGCATGCCGTACATCTATAATAATAATAATATTTCTTATGATAGCACCACTTCTGAAACTCCAAAAGATGGTTGTGATGTTGATTAATGAAATTCTGCCACTGAATCCATCTAGACACTGGATGTGGAGTATTTGATTGGGTCAAGTTTTTGACTGAATCCATCTAGACACTGGATGTGGAGTGTTTGATTGGGTCAAGTTCTAGGTAATGTAGTCATCTACACTAAGTCTGTTGCTCTATAAATATAAAGCAAATGTTTAAGAGTCAGGTTAATGACAGGATATGAAAGGACCTAAATTATTCAATCTAAGGGTGCCACAGAAATCATTTATTGAGTATTATAGTTGATCTTTGATGTGCAAATAACCCAAAATGCTGGTTTATGTCACTGCAACACAGTTTAGCATACAGTCATGTGATAAAGTTAGGACATCCCCTGGAAATCTTTGTATTTGTTTTTAATATATCTAAACGAATGGACATTTGATCTGCATTTAAACAATATTACAAGATGAAGGTGATATAACTAAACCAATAAAACTGAAGAAATGTCTTTAAACATTAGTAATTGTCTAGAATATTAGGGCACCCTAATAGCTTCAGTTAGACATTTCCTACAAGGATCTGTCAGTCAATGACATCAACTGGGAGAAAGCGTTTCCCAATCCTCCATGCAGAATTCTTTCAGCTGATTGATTGTTAAGATTTAGATTTTAGACAGATGGTCTCACATTTTCCTCAAGCTCCCTCTGAGATAATAAAGAGGTCTCCTAATGTTGGAGAGGTCTCCAGACTCTACTGCAGACTGCATCTAATTTCAGATCACAGTTGATATGGATTCTTGTGCTCAAATGCTGTGCCTGGTTTACGTCAAACACACCCTCTGTTACTATGCCCATATAATTCAACATTGGATTCATTCTCTGAAAAACTTTAGTCTTGCTCTAATATTTTTTGACAGTAAGGGGTTTTCTCCTTGCATGTCTTGTGGTCGATGCTGTACTTTGACTTCAGCTGTAGCAAGTGCTAGCTGTAGATCCTGTGATGACATTTTAGAATTGCTGGGGACTTCTTTATGCTTTTTGACCTGCTGTTGCACTGAACTTGCTAGGACACTGTGACCTGGCCATGTTGGCAGTTGCAGCACCTCTATGTTATTTTGCAGACCGTGAAACGGCTGATTTCTAATTGTTCTGAGATCTTTTTAAATCCCTTCCCATCTGCATCTACAACCTTCTTTCTGAAGGCCTCTGAAAGATCTTAGGAACACACCAAGGAAATAACACCCACTTTGCCAATAAAGAACCAACCAAACTTCCATATTCTTCCATAGTCTTCCAAAGTAGTCATTGTGTAGCTTTAAATTGAGCCATGACTGTAACATAACAGGTTTGGGGTTTTGGAATTAGCCCATTTTACAGCTCTGTGAAACTTTGTGGAATCTTTTTTAAGAAGAGACAACAGTGTTTGAGGTTCAGGGTGTGTCAATTTAATGCATTAACTTTTAAAGCAACATTTATCATGGATACTCATTCTTGTTTTTTGCAACAATCACTACATTTTCCCTCTTTCTTACATTTTTTGGACACATTTACATGCAGCCTGACTGAAAGAGGTCAGTAATTCTTTAAATAAATTGTTTACTAGAAGAAAAATAGCCATGTAAACACCTGTATCCTATTACTTTCCCAATCGGAAAACATCTGTACATTCTGCACCTATACATCAGCTTGTGCAAGGCAACAGCAACACACAGTATACCTGGAATTACAGCATGTTCTGCAGGGGCGAGATCAAATCGCATAAATTTATCAATGACTACGGTATCATAGGGAAATTTAGCTTCCATTTTGAATATATGAATTCCTTTAGTACAACTCCTCCAGAGATTTTGCATCATAGGCCATGGGACTGGCATCCAGCTCACCGGTCTCAGAATGCTGCAGGACATGACCTCTTCCTCTTGACCCTTCCTTAATAAGGGAACGCGAAGATTTGTCCGCCAATATTTTGAAGCAATTAAAAAAACAAAACAAAACACAGCTGCTGAAAATTTAGGTGACGTACTGCTGCTCCCAAACTCTAACAGGACTCATATGATGCTTGTTGCCATAGTAACGTGTACACTAAGTGGTGCTCTACACATCTGTGTCATTCTGGATTTGCTCACTTGTAGCGTACATGTAAATTGAGGTTTTTGGATTGTCGAGCAGAGTGTACGTATAAACACCTCAGTCTTAATGTATAATCGGAGTGAAGTCACTAGGACTGGAGGAAATCTTTGCATGTATAGCCACTGTTATAGCAACATAAGAATGCACTGAACGGTCTCCACTGTTTTTAGACACCATTACAGAATGGCAGATCCAGCAAAATGTGATGGAAAACCGGAAGTGATTCAGACCCTTAATTGTGATTTGAGTTCTCTTATTTGACTTAAAAGTGCACCTTAGTCCATTTCTGAAAACCAAAACCGGGCATGCAGCTGTGCCCATTTGATACGAGCTTGGCCTACACATGAAAAGTTGTTCTGACTTAGGGTTGTAGCCGGCTCTTAGCAATAACATCTCAGACTTATATGGGTGGGTTCTTGTTGTTGTATTTTTGCGAGTCGGTTCTTGCAAGGAAACTTGGCAAGAATTGTCTTCCCATTAATGCAAGTCCATTCGTCATGTTTTTGGTATTAAGAAACGCCCGTACCTCCCATGACCCGTGACCCAAGAAGACACAAACAGCAGCCGGTCCTCTTTGTTTACAGACTGGTGGCCCTCCCAAAAGCCGTTCGCTTCAAATTGGATTCCGCTGCTGCGTGCCAACAGCATGAGAGCGAGGTGCGAGAGGAGATGTTAACGGCTTAGTAGGAAAAGAAGCTCAGGCTTCGTT
Source organism: Salminus brasiliensis (assembly GCF_030463535.1). Lineage (NCBI taxonomy): Eukaryota > Metazoa > Chordata > Actinopteri > Characiformes > Bryconidae > Salminus > Salminus brasiliensis. The sequence goes on along the minus strand of NC_132892.1, from coordinate 20,633,925 downwards.
TCCTTTAGTGTTTCCTAAACTTTGGGATTGGTGCTAATTTAGGAAGTTTTCTTAATTACCAGCAACGATTAGCTACAACCTCACAAGCTTCTTTTATTTTGGTGGAGATGTGATTCTTCACAGCAGCCGAAGCCTGAATGCTGTTTGAAGAGAAACAAACCTGTTGACCCTGCTGTTGGGATGGTGAGATTTTCTTTGAAGGCGCAGATGGCTAGGGAAGAAAGGATTTAGAGGTTGTGTGTGTGTGTTTGTTTGTTGGTGTTTGCAATGGTTGGGGGGGGAATTCCTAGATAGCTGATCCCTTTCATGGTTGGTCTTGAACTGTATTGTGGGAGGAGGAACATGCCTGAGGCCCCTCCTCCTCCTCCAAGTCTGAAGTCTTATAAATTCCATCTCTACCTTGTTTACATGTTCACAATAAAGTCCTCACAACCCAACTCTACTTAACTCTGCCATATCGCTCTTTCTTAGCTGACCTTCCACCACAAATCAGGAGCCACCCAAACGTCAGCCCAAAGTTTGCTGAGTTCTCCCCCATCTCTTACAGTCTCCTCCTCCAATAGTATCATATGCTGATGGCCTGGTCCGAACAAGAGCGATAGCAGTGCCACAAATAAGTAAAATGTTACATTACTTCTACAATCCTCAAGTCTGGCTGAGAGTTAAAAAGCTATAGCATTTATAAGGGAATAAAGGAGTCACTCCAAAGTGATTCAGTAACTGCAATAAATGATTCTGTTTCTGCTGTAAGTGATTCAGTAACTGCTGTAAATGATTCGGTTTCTACTGTAAGTGATTCAGTAACTGCTGTAAATGATTCGGTTTCTACTGTAAGTGATTCAGTAACTGCTATAAATGATTCCCTTTCTGCTGTAAGTGATTCAGTAACTGCAATAAATGATTCCGTTTCTGCTGTAAGTGATTCAGTAACTGCTGTAAATGATCCGGTTTCTACTGTAAGTGATTCAGTAACTGCTATAAATGATTTTGTTTCTGCTGTAAGTGATTCAGTAACTGCTATAAATGATTCAGTTTCTGCTGTAAGTGATTCAGTAACTGCTGTAAATGATTCGGTTACTATTGTAAGTGATTCAGTAACTGCTGTAAATGATTCGGTTACTATTGTAAGTGATTCAGTAACTGCTGTAAATGTTTCTGTTTTCTTCCATAAGTGATTCAGTAACTGTTGTACATTTTTCAGTAACTGCTATAAATGATTCATTAACTACTATAAATCTTATACAATACAATTATTGGCATTTAGGGCTAAAGGGGTTCATTGAGATCTCCTAAAGATCTTCAAATATCTGCTTCCACAGATTCTCCTCCAACATGGCCTTTATACAGACTAGAACCGGTGATCCAGAACTAAGTTTAACATTTTAGTTCAATCATTTCTGATGTGTTGAATTTTTTGTTGTAGTGTTTTTGTTTTTTAATAAAAAAAAGGATGTGCTCTTAAACTGAAGCAAACCAATCACAGAGCACCACAAGTCACTTTTCACTAAACTCTGCCCCCCTCCTAGGTCCTCCGACCCTATTTGTAAGTCTCCAGTGATGCCCCTGGTGTTTAAAGTTACTTGTTTATAATATTTCGATCTCCATTATGGCTATATGTTATTGTTTTTTTATTGTATTAGGCAGTAAGTAAGGTTTGGAAGAGCATAACTGCAAGAACCTGATTCTAAATGGATGCAGAATTGGATTTCATTTGTTATGTCACATCTCTCAAGTTTCCAGTTTCCATTTGATTTATTCGAACAGACTACTGCAGCACCCCCTACCAGAGGCACTACATGCAGACCACATACACACTCATTCACGTGTGCACACACACAAGCCCAAGGTCTTTTTAGAAGCTCTCTCTGAGGAGCCTTGTAGTCCTTTCACAGATTTTTCCTTCCTTTAATCACAGGCATTTCAAACTCTCTAACTATGTCTGGAAAGTTTCCATAGCTATCTGACACAGCTTACCCAAATGCTGTCAAACAACCAAGACAGGTTTGGTGTCTCATGTTTTTTTTGGACAATTTTAGGATTTCTATTTTCATATTTTACTATTTCTAAATAAAAAAAGGCCCCACAGCAAATGCTTCACCAAGTATCAAGTAGCAAAAACCAGAGCGTGTAAATGCTTTCAGTTCTTGTTTAGGGGAATTTGGCCTGTCCTTTTTTTTTTTTAAAAGATCTGTGTGATTCTTTGGCCTCTTGGGAATTCAACCAAGGTCAACTAATTGTATGGGCCATGGCAGAACATTCAGCTTGAGGTAGTTTTTCATTTTGTGGATTTTGAGGTGTGTTTAGGATCATTATCCTGCTGTAGAAGCCATTCCCTTTCCAGCTTCAGCTACAGATGATCTGATGTTGGATGATCTGATGGGATCCAAGGACCCTTTTCCTCCAAATATACCTTTCCCCATTGTAGCCAAATATTATAACTTCATCAGTCCTCTAGATTTGTTTCCAGTGCACATCAGGCTTGTTCAGATGCTCCTTTGAAAACCTCTTATCCTGAATTTTGAGGTGAGGACGCAGGATATTCTGTCAAATTTGTGGTGTCACTGCACAGTAGAACAGCGCCCACCACTCCAAAGTCTAGAATCTTCCTGAATGTCTTTGCAGTCAAACGGGGGTGTTGATTTGCAGTCCTACCAGAAACTCTCTCAGTAATCCACAACTCAGAAATTCCAGACCTCTAGAACAGCACTGTTGCTGTTAAATGGCATTTCTTAATCACGTTACAAACTAATAAGATGGTCTTCTCCTGCTTTGTGGGCATACTTTATCAAATTTTTCACAGTGCTAGGCAGCTTCTAAGGTGAGCCACTGGCTCATAACCTGGCCTTTCCTAACAATGACTGTGAACAAGCCATATCTCTACCTATCTTTTATGGGGTGCCCAAGTGTTTGCATGGTGCGTCTTTACATTTTGTCACTTTAAAACTGTAAAAAAACAAACTAATACGCTAATCTTTCTTAAAAATAATGTTTCAACTGTTTTTTTTTTATTCATTCATTCATTCAATCATTCTATAAAGCTTGCTCAACTTAGCATGGACAACGTTTATCTAATCAGAGGCCATTTGCCTTTGCTTTTGTTAGCAGCAGTAGCATTTCTGAGTAAACCATTCCTCCCAGTTTGACCATGATGAGGGAAACCTTCACCAACACCCACAGTCAACACAAGCTGGTCGTTAGTCTGGAGCTCCAACCGTACACCATATTTGGGGGCGAGTGTTTATCTGTGGAAATATCCAGGGCTAGAGCAGACTGTCATCGGGAAGCTCTGTGTGGAGTACAACATTCTGTCTTCTCGTCTGTGCTGTCATTGCATCTATAGGTGGTGTGTATGAGAGAGAGAATACAATCTTGTGGTCAAATCGCTTTCATAAAAACTCAGATGCAAAAAACATTTTCGTCTGTTTGACATTGTGCCCCTCATTAAATAAAAATCTATGGGATTACTGTAAAAGGATATCACTGTCTGAAAGCTGAGGAAAAAAGGTGTATTAGAGTGGTGCAGCTCTTTGTGGCACGGCTCTTCAGACATTTATTTCAAGCTAATATATGAAAAGTTAAAATGATCAAAATTTTTTTTCCTACTCCCAGAGGTGTCTGTGTTACCCTGAAAAGCACATGTGACTGCTCAGTTGCCCAGTTAGGATAAACAGAATTGAATAGATTAATAATAATGCCAATTTCCTTGCTACACTTGAGTATGTGTTTTACCTTCAGGTTGGCATGTCTATAAATACATTTACTCTGTACATAATAAGATATCAGGTAGTAGTAATCATTAGTTCTGCAATAGCCATTATAGTAGAGCTGGAGGAAGAAACCTTGGGAGGAACCAAGACTCACAAGAGGGACCCATCCTCCTCTGGTCAAAACTATTTAAACATTAACGATAAAAGTTACCATCTATACTGTTGAACTGCTCTGATCATAATCATAATATATTAATCATGGTGTAGATTAATAGTGGTGATATTAATAGTGGCAGATAGTTAAGAGTCCATTTAGGTTTTAACATGGTCATTAAACAGGTAGCAGTGTTAGGAGGGTGTGCCACTGGTCTGGTATGAGTGGTGGTGGGTGGGGGTCCTGCTGCTCGGACTGGTAGGTGGCAGCTGGTCTGACGCAGGTAGAGGGGACTTCAACGGGCAATCTTCCAGCAGGTCAGGCTGGGTGGCCATTTACTCGGAGAAGGTAAAAAGAGAAAGTTAGTTCTGAGAGAATTTTATAGAGAGCAGAGAATGTTGAGCAATATCAGAATGTGTCTGACGACTCCGGCAGGTCTGACTGTAACAGTCTCATTAAAAGGAGAGAGCCAGAAGGTAACACAGACATGGGAGCGCCCTGAAACGCTAGTGTCCATCTGCTCCACCGTCCACAAACCTGAGTGATCGTGTACTTGATGTTACTTTGTTGTCTTAAGGATCCAAAATGACCCACCACTACGTTTAAGCAGAGAAAATTTCAGCTTGAAATTGAAGACTTTTCCAACATTAGAGAAAGTAAAACATCACCATTCACACTTCCATGAAAGTTGGACACCATCAGGATATTTAGACCCTTTGGACAAAAATTGGAATATACTAAACTACTGGAAGTTGTTTGAGGCAGATGTGTGAGGACTGAAGGCTGACTTAGATCCAGTGTAAAACCAAAGATAAGTCTTGGCTCAATCACTGCATTTGAGATTGGGTGACTTTGTTTTTCTGCTCCATGATTTTCTATTTAAAGTTCATCTGGTCCATGGACTTGTTTGACAGCCGTACAACGTGGTTTATTAGGGTAGAGATGTTTAGGGTGGACCAGCATGTTCCCTCCGAGATGAACGATACATATTGCACCAGGTGTCTTGGTCTTTTTTGATCGTTTTTCTGTTTAGACAGCATTCAAAATAGGGTGCGACTGCAGTGATACAGCTCAAACTGTTCCCTCGAAACATTTGATGCCATAAATGATAGTATCCGATGTATGTCGATCTTGATGCGAGAGCTCATGACAGGATGTCTCCAATGTCATTTTAACACCTCATAACTCATACCAACCTGACTTGCCATGTTGTAGTAAGCATCCTCGTAAGTAAATCACGGGACTTAGCATGCTGTAGATAGTATTCCATAATGGCATGCCACCACATGAGCGGCATACAGTAGATGGTATTCCACAATGGTATGAGAATTGGAGATGGGCAGATGAGAACAGTGATCTGTGCCAAAGCCAGACTGCTTCGAATTGCTTGTGCCTTCTCTTCATGCTAGCCTCTTGACCCTACACCCTCTAACTCCCTCAGGAGGTCTGAGCTTTGTAGGTGCTGATGGAGTTAAGCTTGTGTGTTCACACGCCTGGCTCTATAATTACCGCTAACCTTACTTCACCTCAACCATTCTGCAGCGTTTACCTGCCTTTCTTTTTTGCAATTGAGAAAGGCTCTTAGCCTTGGTCGCCCCCGTCAGAACGGAGAATCCAGGACACCGGGTTAGAACAGCGGAAGCTGCTTAAGTCGGTCTGGGTAATTGTGCCAGAGAAGCACAGGCATTTTTTTTCCAGTTCAAAAATGACTAATATGCCGACAAAGACAACCACCCACGTTGGTGGTTATTTTAGCAGAGCAGGTCTAGTTTTGCATGATGTGATGTGTGTGTGTGTGTGTGTGTGTGTGTGTGTGTGTGTATGATTGGATTGTGAGGTGAGAGGCTAAATGAGGAGAATGTATCTGCATTAGGTTCTCACCACTCCATATTCCTGGTTCACAGAGACATAGAGCAGTTACTTATCTCTGCTCTTACCCTTATCACTCCACATTTAAAGAATTCATTTCTGAAGATATGACAATGAGGCTCAACCACTGGTCCAGGGGTGCAAAGGTTATGAGGAAACTGTACTACAGTATTGGTACTTTATCAAAATCCTACTCAAGTAAAAGTGGAAGCATGGACCTAAGGATATGCATCACAATGAAACATCCTCAAATATATAAGTGAAGTCAAATTAAGTGAAAGGTCTTTAGACTGTTTTAAAGTTTATTTTTTAGATCATTCACACTGACACATCATTCTTTATCAAGCCAAAAGTGGTTATTTTATGGCATTGCTCGAAGAACTCATTGTAGCATCTGTATTTGTAAGAGCAACTTACTGTGAACATGGTTCCTCCCCTGTTTCTACCAGTGCATCATACCCTGTCAAATATATGAAGAGATCCTTTAAAGCAGGCAGTGGTTCTTCAGCATGGGGACAATGAGTGAGAATGATTTCTGAATCATTAGTGAGAATCATTGGTGAATAATTTTTGCTTACGCACCTGTATGTGGATCTCAATGTTGCATTTCATTTACACTTGAGCTTTGACCTACCCTTATCTTGTTTGTATAGACTGGGATCCAGAAGATACCTATAAGCTTATATACTCCTAAACACAAAAGTCAGTGTGGAGACTACAGTACTCGACACTACACTTCACTCAAGTACTCTTGGAAGAGCAAGGTCTTCAGGCCGGGTTTGAAGACAGCAAGCGACTCTGCTGTTCGGACACCTAGGGGAAGTTCGCGCCACCACTTCGGTGCCAGGACAGAAAGAAGCCCTGGATTACCTATAAAAAACCTCAAGACATATATAGGTTCACTTATCACTCTAACAATGCAGGATCTGTGGTTTCTATTACCACCACTGGAAAAAATCAGTGTCTTCAATAAACCATTTTTTATCAGATGTTGAATTACACAGAAATGTAAAAAAATTATGTGGAATTTTCCTATAAGGATAGTAGTGAAGTACAGTTACTCAAGCTCGAGCTGTTCCAGGCTCTAACTTGAACCATTAAGCTTTCATAACATTTTATGCTAATATTTAGTTGTTACTTTTTGACATAATTTGATTCTGTATTACAAAATCCTGGTAAACATTACTATCTTACACTCTGTCAACAGTCTATTTTCACGCCTTCCGCCTGTGTCGTTTAAACAGCAACGGTGCTTGTGAATATATCTACGCTGACGGTCTCAAAATGGGGTGTGTTCAGGTACATTTCTGGCGTGTTGCTATCTTAGCAATGGAAAACACAGGTGCTCCACTAACTGAAAACAACCTAGGCAGACTTTAACAGTCAGAGGTTTATTGCTATCTTGGCAGTGACTTGTCAACACAGGCACGTGCAGCCCAACGCGCATACACCCCCGCTTTGTACCACTGAATTAGCAATCCGGCAAAGTCAGACCACACCTGGCTCTTAAAGGGAATGGCAAGTGACACACTGATAAGTTTATTGCACGTTACGCCCAAAACACAACCATGATTAATTAAGAGACTTAGTATATGCCTTTTGAACATTTCAAGCAGCAAAAGGCTCTAAATCAAGCTGCGTGCTGCACGTAAATAGAATGATCACCCCTTTCATCAGTACATGTCTTCAGGAAAGGCAGATCTAAATAGCTTCATAAAAATAGGCCCAAGCTCATAAACACTTCCTTTGTCTTAGGATTTATAGTAGGCACTGAACTAGAATTTTCCAATGCCCACTCAGAGCTGCATCTGCCCACTGCCTTCAATCCCTCCCTCCCCCCAGGTATCCTTCTCTCCATCCTACCATTTTTTTTTCAGAACAGCCTTGCACAACGTGCCATAACCTCGCGGCGGATTAGCGCTCCCGTGTTCATTAGTGTCTTACGTAAGGTTTTGTTTTCCAGCCACTGCTCTGTGTTTCTCTGAGGGCTCTGTGTGCTGGAGATAGAGACATAGAGATAAGAAAGAGCCGCCAGCAGAGCTGCCGCCGCTGCTGCTGTCACTCTGGCTGCTCGTAGCCTGAGTGGCTTGTGCGCTGACCTGGTTTCAGTGACAATGAAAGAGAAAGAGAGGGAGAGACAGAGAGAGAGAGGGCTTGTGATTTATAGGCCTACTTTCTGTACTGTAGTTATGCTGTTTTTAAGGTTTCTCCTCCGGCCATGCAGCACCCAGTAGCCGCAGGGCTCAGCACAGGCATGGCTTGGATTATTCAAATGAACCAAAGCAAGCACCAGCACGCACACTTGGCCCACTAACCCTTCCGAGTTTCCAGTGTGTTCCGGAGATCAAACTTCTCTGGTATTTCTCTTGTTTGAGGACAACATGACAACACTGTTTGGTCGTTAGTGCCATTTAAGCGGCCTTTACATTCAGTGTGAAAGCTAAGACTGAGCATTTTAGGCTAACCCAAGCTAATTCATTCAATCTACTTGACAGATGCCTTGATAATTAGACAGTGGCCATACCCCTGGTTACAGCATAACCTTTACAACCTTGACATGACTACAGTAATGTGTGATGACCAAAGTGTTGCTGAGAGCCTTGGTTGCTAAGAGGTACACTTTTCAAAGTAGCAATTATCATTTGTATAAGTAATAATCTGTGTAGCATGTTGTGATCAGCATGAAGTTCTTTTTCTGGCCAAAGGATGTAAAATTTAGGAAACACTAAATTACCTTTCCCTCTTTTCATTCTGCCCACCTGAATCCCAATTTTAGGTATGAGCTACATCTGCGCTACTTTTCTGAATCACTGCTAATACTGGCAAAGCACCTCAGTGAGCTAATGCACTATGGCCCGGGGGTCGTGAGTTCGAATCCCGAGCCATGCCGCTTTGCCATCAGCAGCCAGAGTCCAAGAGAGCACAATTGAACCCTGCACAGATGATGTTGGCCGGCACAGGCGTCTGTGATAATGGATCATACTTGCTTTGGGTTGGTAAGAAAGCTATTTCTCTCCAAGCCAGCTAGCCAGCTCCATTTGTTAGCTAATATGTAAAAATGATCAATTAGCATTCTCCTACAGGCATGTACCAGCGATCCAATGACGTTGTGTTAGCGGGTATTCAAAAAGATGAGGTGTCTAGGAGGAAACATGCTAGCTAGGCTAGTGTTTAGAGTTGGGAATTACGAATACTCTGGAACATTAACTGTGAGATGACTGCATAGTAATCTGTATGTGTTTGGATCACGCAATACTGAAGACTAGCTTTATCTTAGACCTCTCTGAGAAGATGCCTAGGTGTGCAGATCTAAGCATGCTTCCTCCACTGTGGAAACCAATGCCAATCACCCCATTGCCTTCACAGTAACATCAATATGGTGCCCCATGTGGCCCTAGCCAAGCCTGGTTATCTAGCAAATAGCAAAGTAATGGAGGAGGGTATTGGTTAAATCTGCCATTCTAAACTGACCCAAGGTCAGTTTCTCACTTTATAGTATAATGGCAAAGATTACGGCTTGAATGATGTGAGCTTGTAACAGATCTGAGTCAAAGGGCAACTGCATCTTGGAGTAGATGCCGGGCACTGGTAGTGCTGATATTAGAAGATGGATGGCTTCAGAGGAACGCATGGCTTCAACATGTGCCTGATGCTCTCTTGGTGGAGTCATTTCTATGGAAGATGGTTGAGGTGCTAAGGTGAGGCCATCTCCTTATTGAATTGCTAACGCTGTTCAAGGTTAATGCGTCTTTTTCCTTTTCATGCTTTGGTAAGCATGGTGAAGAGCAGAGTGGCCTGCAAGGTCATGCTGCTGGATTTTACACCTCTAAAGCTATGCTCTGTGTGCAGCAATATATAGATATAAATACATACATACATACACATCACTCAAACCACACTGCAGGTGGTCAGAGATGGATCTCGTCCACAGTTAATACACGTGTCAGTGGAAGGCCTTTTCTGTGATCAGATTCTGTCAGGCAAGCGGAAATACGTCTGTCCAAAAAAACATTTATATGAGTAATAATTACTGTGGATCTTGACTTCCCTCACTCTTTTAGTTGATGACTAATAGAGCTGTTACAGGAGTGTGAGAATCATCTATAGCTCCATGGCATTCCTCTAAAACTGATCACAGAATTGTTCAGATATTTTTACAGGATGTTTTGCAGTTGTTTACAGGAAGTACAACAGGACTGATCCAGGCGCCATACTATCTGGATATAAAAAGCCTTTTAATGCATTAGTGTGTTAAAATAACCCAAATTATAACATATAAAGCAACAGTGGGTGGCATCTGGCTTGAAATCCATACAGAAAAAGCTGGTCCTTCTAACGTCTTAAGCACAGAAGTGTTAATGTTAGAGCTGGGCAATATGCCGATATTTTATTGTATCGTGATCTTTTTTGTTATCGTGATACACAATATGCTTTTCCAAGTGCTTTCTATACTATAAGTGCTTAATAAACACTGATCAGCTGCAGGTTTCATTACTAACAGTGTAATTAGACTGGTTTAATTAGACAAAGAGCAGCAGATGTTGAATAAAAATCAGTGTACTCAGTACAGAGTCTCTGAAAAGTTTCTAAGAACTGATTCTTTTAGTCTGTGATTACATGTATTGTGATAAATATCAGGTATCATGAACAAAAATTCTTTACATATCGTGATATAGTATTATCACCCAGCCCAAGTTAAAGTTCTATTTCTAAGCCAACATTGCTAGCCTGGGCCAGCAAGGTTTTCCAAAAGCATCTGAGTGTTAAGATGATCTTAACTAGTAAAGTGATTGTAGAGTGCTGGCTCTACCATGTAAGAATGAACTGCTAAGATGCTCTTGAAAAACCTGTTTATTTTTTATGAAAACCAAGTCTTGAAAGTGATAGTTCAGCAAAAGTTTGCACAGTTTTCATCCTACTTGCTTATATGGTTTCCCACTCTGTATGATGTACTGCTATCCAATAGTTATGGTAGACACCTATATGCTAGTTCAGTCTCTTGTGACTTCAAGACTTGACTACTGCAACTCACTTCTGGCTGGTCTTCCTTTGCGCACCATCAGGCCACTGCAACTTATCCAGAATGCAGCGGAACAGGTCGTCTTCAACGCTTCAGTTATGTAACTGTAAAATGTTAAAATGTAAAGGTCAAAAGCTGGTCAGTACCAAGAGCCCTTCAAGCTTCAAGGATGTCTCGGCTTGATGGAAGAAAAGCATCCAGTCTTTTTTCTGTTCTGGCACCAAAGAGAAGTGGTGGAACGAATGTCCTCTGGGTGTTCGAACGGCAGAGTCGCTCGCTGTCTTCAAACGCAGACTGAAGACCCACCTCTTCCGAGAATACTTAGGTGAAGCGTAGTGTTGAGTATTATGGTCTCCATACTGACTTTCATACTGAGCATCTAAACTTAGGGGATCCTTATCTCTCTGAGGGTAATTCTTCTGAGTAAACAGCAAAGCACAAAGGATAAGAGCGTCTGCTAAATGCCTTAAATATAAATGTAAGTATCCTATAGTACACTTGTAGCCTGGGTTTTGTCAGTACTTGTGTCCATTACAGTGTTTGATTACATTGTCAGAAACCACATAAGCAAGTTTATTTGAGATTACTTAACAACTCAATGTAGCATGTGCTGGTTTAGGCATGCAGCTAGCACAATGCTAATTGGTTGGGCATAAGCTGCTATTACTATGGACACTAATCGTGTCTTGGCTTTATGACTACATTTGGGATAAGGGGGAAAACTGAGCACTTGATTGTTTGCCAAACTCAAATAGGAATCCCAGACAGACAGCAGATCCACTGTCTCTCTTTGTTGTTTACCAGTCCCAGGAGGGCAGCTGAGAGACGGCAGGGGGACAGGCTAAATTTAGGAAGGTCACTGTATGAGCGCATGTGTGTGTGTGAGTGTGTGTGTATGTGTGTATGTGTGTGTGTGTGTGTGTGAACACACATGGGCTACGTGAGCACATAGACAGGTTGTATAGTGTTACGCTGTTTACTGGATTGAAGGAGGCAGCATTTGGGAAGCATTGCTGAGCGCTGGGCCACACTCACCCCAAACTACACATCAAGTACTTTAACAGCTGCCTCTACTGCTACAATCACTGGATGGAAGTTTTATGTCTTAACAGTTGTTTACTGTTTCCACTTTTTTTTTTTTTGGTTTCTGTCTACTGTCTGTAGACTAACGTAACCCTTTCAGGAGTACAGTCTATATCCAATAGTCTGGCTAACATTGACCCAGGCTGCACCTTTTAAATGGGCTTATCAGACTATCGACAGTAGAATCATGCTCTTTACATGATCAGTTTCAGGTGAGACATAACTAGCTTTAACCAGCTTTAATTCTACTGATTTATTAACTCCGTCCACCGACTAGTCGTCCCACAACATACAGTGCATCCTGAAAATGCAGCCATTTTCTGTTCCACCTTAAATGGTGCAGAAGTTACAGAACTGCAAACTCACTCTGGATGGGCTGTTACAGGTAGCCAGAACTTGCTTGCGAAATGCTTAAGCTGTGTGATTGGTTAGACTTGTATACAGCGTCCTCCAATGCATATGAAGCCTGCCACTGCCTAGGTGACTTCTCTGAGCAGCTCATCTGAAAGCGCTGACTGTCCAAAACATGCCTGTATCAGAAACAGCGCTACACAACACAACTTGGACTCAAGCTTGGGGGCCAGTGGTGGGACTCATCTTCGCATTGCAGAAGTGGTGCTTTAACCAGATGGACCTCTTAGAATCTAGAAGTTGCCATGTCTTATTTTGAACAGCTTGACACGATAGAGAGGTAAGGACAACGACATAGCCTTTCTAATGATGGAATATAAAGATGATAGAGAGTGTTCTCCGCCTTGCCTCAGCCTCGCCCGATTCTGGTCTTGGTTTAGTTTTACTTGAACTCAAAGTACTAAAACTCTTGTTCTGAACTCCAGCTCGATGTGTCCAGGTCTCAGCCTTGACCTGGCCTCAGCTCTGCTGGTCTTGACTACATCAATAGAAACAGGGATCATCACCTATCATGTATCAGTGAGTAAGCATTTCCCATACTTGCTTGTTTATCAGGTCCCTGAAGTGTGCTTTGCCTCTGTCTTATTACAGGACGCTGACTCCCATCAGTCACGCCACTCCTGGATGTTCTGCTGTGCTCGCAGTGACCTCACAGTCCTCTAATAAACAGGGCATGGGTGCTGGGAACTGCTGCAAGCCTTTTGGGTCAATAATAGTGATCTCATGTGCCGTATAAAAACAGTGAGTGATCCTGTGAAGGCTAAAACAGCCAGGGGAGTGTGTTTGTGTGTGTGTGTGTGGGAGGTGATTGTGTGTGCTTAAGGGACATTATTGTGACATGAGCCCCCACTGACCCCAAATTTCAGTAACATCAGAGCATTGTCATGCTTAAACCTCCCCTCCACACACACACACACACACAACACTGGGCTCTGGTTAGAAGCGGACTTCATCACTGACGTCACTGATGTCACTTGTTTACCATCTTCCAGGTCAGCTCTCATTCTTTTCCTCAGCTTAAATCAGCTTCACCCTGCACTCTGCACTGTATCCCTCTCTCTCACACATTCACACACACACACACCTTACACGGGGTGTTATGTAACCCTTTTCTAGTTCTGTGACCCGCCTTGTAGTCAGGCGTTCAACTGTTATGATGGGACTTTGATGTGAGGGGAGCTGATGCCATGTCACTGGAGGAGCTCTTTAGGCCAGGTCCAGAGAGATGGAGGGATGGAGGGAGTAGAAGAGGAGAGGGGACGAGTGTGCATCCAGAGGTTTCGTTTCTGCTGCTGCAGAGCTGGTGTAAACAAGTCAGGCTTGCGTGTGACACAGTTTCTACTGTGCAGCTCTCTCTCTCTCTCTCTCACTGTCTCTCTATCTGTGCATCATTACTGTGCAACAGGGCTCTCCCTAGTGGTCAGACATGGGATCTGTCTCTGTTTCTAATGCCATGTTTAAAGGAATCCTCTACTCAAGAGGTTGGTATGGGAATATTCCAGCAATGTTCAACCTGCTCTCAATCTGCAACATCTGTAGTATAGCATGATGACCATTGAGAACCATTTTAATGCATCCCCTGTACTTTAAGAAAGGACAAAAAATCTATTGACATGAAACAGGGACACAACAAGCTCCTTCCAGACAGTAACCAGACAGAGGATTGAACCAATAACCTCAGGCCCTTGGATTTGTACAACACACACATTTCACGCAGCACCACTGTGCCGTCATTGATCTTACAACCATATTATGAAATAAGATCACCCTGTGAACCTAATTTGATAAAAATTGAGAGACTAAGGGAAGCCAGCAAGTGCTTTCTTCCATCTTGGTTGGCACCCATGAGTGGAAGAAAGCACACCAACTAAACCAATAAACCTGAAGAAATGTCTTTACAAATCTTTAAAAAAAATTCCTATGCCCTAATAGCTGGTATTTCCCAATTTGGCTGAAAAAGCCTCTGACATTGACTGGGAGAAAGTTTTTCCCACTCCTCCATGCAGAATTCTTTCAGCTGTGTGATGTTTCAGCTTTAGTTTTTAGACGCCCTCCGATACAATAAAGAATTTCTAGTAGATTCTATGTGCCCTGTTACCATGTCCAAATAATTCAACTTTGGGCTCTTTTGTCCAAAGTACATTGTTCCAGATGTCCTGGCCTTGGTTTAGGTGTTCCCGGGAAAACTTTAGTCTTGCTGTGATGTTTTTTTTTTTTTTTACAGTAAGGGTTTCCTCCTTGCACACATCCCATGGAAATCGAATGTGTGTGGGCTCTTTCTGGCGATAGGTGCTGTACATTGACTTCAGATCCCACAGCTGTGGAAACTACCTGTAGATCCCGTGATGGTTTTTGTAGGATTGTTGGAGACGCCTTTATGCATCTTGTGGTCTGCTTTGGGCTGAGCTGGCTGGGACGGCCTGACCTGGCCATTTTGGCAGTTGTTTTACTTAAATCAATTTATAGACAGTGGAACGGCTGATTTCGAAATGTTGGTGATGGTGATATGACTTATTTCAACAGTCAAGAGCAAACTAAACTGAATGTCTGAGGTTTAAATCTTCTGCAGCTGACAGGGTGCATCTGATTCTAATTTGAGGCATTTTAGGTAGTAATACATTTGGGTCCTTACCTTACAATACAACTGCATTCCTATTAATTCAATATTACAAATTATTTTTAAAGACATTTCTTCAGTTTTATTGGTTAGTTATATTATCTCTGTCTCTTAATATTGTTTACAAGAAGATCAAATGTCCATTTGTATAAATATATTAAAAAGTCAAAGGTCGTTATACGCTGTTAAAAGTATAAGAACCTTGAGGAACTATTGAAGGTTCTTCGATTTAAAACTGTGGCGAAACCTCTTAAGGTGCTTTAGGAAAAGTTTTTTTAGAAGAAAAAGGTTCCTAAAGTTTCATCTAGCTGAAGAACCTCCAAAAGGTCCTTTAAAATGTTATACCTTTAACAGTGCAGGGTATCCTTTTTTTTTACAGGTAGCTAATCCAATTTCCTATTAATAACAAACGGAAGATACACAGCAAATGTGCCAGTAGTAAATGGTGCCTGTGTCAAAAGGAGTAAGGATCGAACCTACAACCCCAGCAATTACAATTTTTGCTTGTAACAGTGAACTGTAGGTATCAGCAATTGGTTTGTTTACTAGTAAAAATGTAATAAAAGATAAGAGAGAATGAAATTCCATGTACATCGATAGTAACTTATGACTGGTCTAAATTCCATACAAGGATATGTCATCCTGACAGTATGGCTAGCCAGAAAGGCTTTATAGATCTGTAGATCTTATTATTGCTAATAAAGATGCTATAAGTGATACCTGGAATGACAATTTCTACTAGCAAGAACCACATTGCAGAGTACTTGAATCTGAGGATGTGCTAGTAAAAATTGATTTACGACTTGCATGGCTGGTGGTATTTTAGGCTAAAACAGCTTGCTATAAATTCCTCGGCACACCTGAGTGAGATACTTCACATAGGTTGATTTGCATAATAACAAAAGTAGCATTAGCCCAGTGCAAGGCAAGCCAAGCCACACTGATGTATATCTTTATTGCTGTCAAAAACGTTAAGTTTCAGGACACATTTATTGCCATGACTTGTCCCCACACATGCCAAAGTCATGCAGATATATACCTAAGTCATGAGCTAATAGAGTCAGGATAAATTCCTGCCTTTATGAAGAGCCCTGTAATGCTTCCATGTATATGAAGAGGGTCATAAAAACATGTTGGAAATTGAGTGAAAGTTTTAGAGCTGCCCACAAGTGTCACACAGGTGTCCATTTTAAGGCTGCCTAATGGTGTCCTGGAGGCCTGGACGAAGTCCAGCACAGTGTGGTGAATGTCCTGCTGAAACACACTCTATTTGACTCATTTTACTATTACAGTCAGAAGGTGTGTTGGTGTTGGAACAGTGGACTCCAATCTGTGCTGAATTGATGACCCCTGCTCTAATAGGATAAAATGGTTTGACTATATAGGCTTAATATCCAAACCACAGCTGATCTTGAGGACAATTAAAGGGGGCACATCCAATTTAATACAACCATATATATCTTTCTTGTAATTTATTATTATTATTATTATTAATGACCAATTATAGCTTGTGACTACATTTACATTTCCAGTCTCTCTTCATCTCTTGTTTAAGAGACAATAAACATGGTCTCTATAGCTAATCAAGCATAAAACATAATATTCTTAGCCAATCAGAACACACAGTTACTCTGTCTTTCATAAAATAAAAATGATAAAAAATCAAAATCATCACTTTAGCCATTTGGGCATCCTAAACGTTGCAAAGGCACCAATTTTTTTCTTGAACCTTGATTAGAAAATAGTGCCTGAGGCATGCCATGAATTGCAATTAGGACCTGTCTGCTGAATCAAATATCCAAGATTTATGAATTCTCTGACTTTTGAAACCTTGTTCAAACCCTTAGCAACCATTTGGCTCCTCTAAGCAACTGTCTAAAGATCAGAAAGGCCAGTGAAAGCTATAAAAAACTGTTATTACTGTTACTGTTATTAAGAAATTAAGAGCCTAATCCAAGTCAAAGCCAAGGACGGGGGACATCGAGTCCAAGTCCAGACCAAGACCAGGTCATAAAGTCATATTGAGACAAAAGAAAGCCATAGTAGCCATGCACATACACAGCAAATGCTAATGTTCTGGTACCTCATCTAACTTTAGCAGCCTGGTCATCTGAAACAACTCATAAACTCATACCAAATGTGTGTGTCTGATTGAACCTGGCATTTATCGGCGCTCTCGTCTCAACATATTCTGTCTAGTATAGACCTGCTTTGTGCTATATCAGCTATGTTATGCTACGTGATGCCAAACGGCATTGTGCATCCTACATAGTGTATGACGACTCTAATGGAAATAGTACTGGAGCTGTTCAGCATGTTGATTTGTACACCGTTAAATGTGACTATTATTCAATAACAGCTTCTAATTAACGTTACCACAGACAGACGCACTGGACTCGGCTGGTCTCTACAACAATTTTTGAGTCCAGAAAGAGACAGAGACGAGACCTTTTGGAAACTGGGAGACAAAAACTGAAACTTTGGAAATTCAAATACCCACAAACTCCTCTGACCTGAATATCATAGACTGTGGTCCAAGAATATCTACTAGGGTCTTTCAGAAAAGCTACAAAAACTATGAAAACTGAAAATAACAGTGTGTTAGGGCTGGATTCCAGTGTTGTGGTTATGATGATTAGCCACAGAGGCTGTGTTCACAACCTTTTAATAAAAAATAAACATGTTGGGATGAGTTGAAGATGATGTGGGGTGGTGATCATCCAACATCCTGAACGTGGTAACACTCTACAACACTCCAAAATCTAGTAGAAGGCCTTCCCTGGACAGTGACTCCAACAAAAATAGGAGAAACTTTTTGGACAAAACAATGGACAAAAAAATGAGCAGGCGTCTCCATACTTTTGGTGTCCCCACATAATATATATGGATATATATATGGATATATATGGATATATATATAGATAGATAGATAGATAGATAGATAATCTACTACTCATAAAAAAACAATGGCCACCAAGAAATTATATTGGTGTTTTTTATACTCTATGTTTCAAAAAGAACCTACTCAGTGTTCGGAAAATATCAATCATCTACTTTTTTAGATGAAAACATGGAACACTGCAGTCCGTGTCTTGGTAAAATGCGCAAACAGCCTTGGTTAATCAGCTACCCATTAAAGGACTGTTTATGTGCTGTAGCCTAACACATATACACCTGGGATGAACACAGTGTACCTAGTTGTGTATCGTCATCAAAAGAGAGGGAAAGGAGTTAAAAACAGGCTTATTTATTTTCAGGTTTATGTTCCTCGCTGTTTTCTGCTGACAAATATGTCTGTTTTCAGTTCTTCTGTCTGTGTGTGGTGTGAGTGGACTCTGGATGAGTGTACCCTGTTTTAATATGTTTTGGGAATCAAACAATTTCACCATTTGTAAACATTAAATCCAGCTTTTATTTGGGATCTAGGACTATATGTGCAAAACTTTCTGGACATCCCTTCTAAAAAAATGCATTTGACTACTTTAAGTTGTGCCCAATGTTGGCACAGATGTGCAAGATTGAGCTGTGGAGCAGTGAAACTGTGCTCTCTGGAATAATGGTTGGTGCTCCATCCAATACTTTTGGGATAAGTTGGGGAGTTGGATATGAGGTGAGGTGGTGATCATTTAACATCCTGACCACACGAATGCTCTTGTTGCTGAATGCAATCAAATCCTCACAGCAATGCTTTAAAATCTAGTAGACAGACAGTGGAGACAGTTACTCCAATAAAAGCAGTATCCACTTTTTGTTTAAGTACTTTTGATTTGGATGAAAAACAATGAATGAGCAGGTGTCCCAATACTTTTGTCCATTTATGCATATGTATATCTACCACACATCAAAGGGTAATGGTCAATTACTGATAAAAGGGATTTTTGTTAATACTTACAAAGTCCCTGTTCCCTAACATAATAGCAAGTATGTACTAGATTAGGTACTAGACTGTTCTGGTCCTAAGAAGAACAATTGCAATGTACCCTTTGTGTAATTTTAAAACATTAAAACCAACATTAACACCACTGACAATTTAATTGTATACCACTGATTATCTCAGTGCAGTGGCTTGTCAAGGGGTGCGATCTACATATTAGGCAGCAACCGGTGGACCGGCGACAAGGTCATGGGCCCCCAAGACCCCTAGGTGGTAAAGTCTTGGTACCAGATACCACGAAACGCCTTCAGGGGTCTTGTGAAGTCCATGCCTCAACTGGTCAGAGAGCTATTTAGGCGCCATGAGGGGGACCTAGACAATGTCAGGCAGGTAGCATTTAGCTATTGTTAGCTTCAAATGAGAAACATGTTCATTGAACTATTTAAACTTATGCAAGCGTTGTCAGGCATGGCTGTTTAGGGGTGGTGGGGCTGCTGCAAAGAAACCTGTAGCAGTATGAAAAGGCAGTCTGACTATGTCACTGCACTTGAGTCATCAGTCATCTCTTTTAATGAAATGTAGACACTGAACAAACACTCATGCTTCAATCAATCAATCAATCAATCAATCAATCAAGTGGTTCAAGCCAACCAATGGCCAGCCCACCTAGCCCATACACTAACCCAGCCTTTATGTTGACAGCCTTTTCCTAACTGTAAGTAAAAGCCTAGGCAAATATCGCTTACTTTTAACAAAACATCACATGTTGCAGTCCAAGACTAGACTTAATCCATGTCTGAAAAACACTGTAACACCCCCCAAAACACTGTAACACCCCCCCCCCCCCCCCCCCGCTGCTATTTGCAATAACACAATGCAATAGGAAACAACTGCAGATGCAGTCTAAACCAGATTTGCAGATGTGGGTCATTGTAGTGTCTGTATCTGTATGGAAACCCATTAACACTTCTGTTTTGGGTATAGGATACACCCCTGCCTGCTTCTACAAGCTTCTGCTACTCCTGCAAACAAAATAGCAGCCTTGTGTCTTAGGGATGTCATGTGTAGGTTCTTCAGTATGGACACTGATCAGGAGCATATTATGAACTTCTTTATTATTGTCACTAAATTATTTATGCATAAAATTAAACAAAGCAAAACCGTTCAGAAGTGTTTTTCTTTAAAAAAAAAAACCTCATTAATAATTATAAAAAATATTACATTCTTGAAACGTTACAAAAATGTGTATATACTCCATATATATTGTATTGTTTTGTTATTGTTTAAGTATGTGCAGCATGTACTATTTTATCATTCATATAATAGTTCAAAATAAATACATTTTTAATTATAATTATAATTATGAATTGTAATACATCTTTTTAAAATAAATATTTAATAATAACATTAGTTATTGTTATTATTATTATATATTTTATGAATTATAATACAGTACATGCTGTTTAGACGAGTTCAGACAAACGGGTTCATTGCGCCACCATCTGGGCTTCTCAGCTCAGTGGTCTTAAGCCCACTCGCAGCGACCACACGGAACGCTCAACCCGGGAGGGCTGATGTGCGCAGCTGCCCGTTCAGATGAGAAGAAGTGCTGGTTTGGTGAAATCAGAGCCGTGATCAGAGTGCGGAGTTCAGGCTGCTTCTGGACTTTGAGTGAAAACCTTGTCTTGCATGCTGTTACCTGTAACTGATCGACCTTTTAAAAAAGTGTACATTTAACTAGCGCATTCTTGCGAGTGAGTCTAACACGTCCAAGTCTGTACCTTATTTTTGCATTACACGATAAAACGTAGGTAAATATGACAATTTTTTAGTTTTAAATTTTTAAATAAATAAATACTCAGTTAGGAGACCATGCTGGACATTAACCCAAATATTAGAACTTTTATTTTGAAATCAGAGGCGCAACACAAGCGCCGTCGCTTCCGCCATCGCTTCAGTTTCCATCAAAACACGGAAGAGGTTCAGAAGATATCGAAGCAGTGTCCTGCTGACAAGTTCACAGCTCCAGACCCTCAGCTCCTTCACTCCTGACCCCGTCTCATAGCCTCAGGTCTGCTGATTTCGCTGCTTTTTTAAAACGTGGGGTTTAGGTCGATGCACGTCAACCCTTTACTCTCCCTCCCTCCTGTCTGACAGTCATTAGACTGTGATCAAACCTCATCTCTATTCGCTTTAGGCCATTATTTAATGACTTTCATACACAACTTTTCATAGATATAGCGACAAAAGTCAGTAAAGACATCTGCTGTGTGCAATGAGCCTAAGTCTTGTTTTCTTGCTGGTGATTGTGTGAACTACTAGTGTAAATTCTTTCTAATCCTTAACCATTATTATAAATAATTATTTAAAGAAATTGCACGATTTTGTAACCCTTTCTGGTAATATTTGACTAAATTCTGAAATTAAATACAGAAATAAAAAAGGAGATCAGATACATGTTTTTTTTTGTTGCTCTTCTCTGGTGGATGCATGCACCAGAAAAATAAGTACAGGTTTATAGCTGTGAAATTACGTATCTAAGTAGATACATAAATCCATAATAAAAGTCATATGCAAATTGTTATTTAATTTCTTTTTTGTGACTGGTCAAAGGGTCAATTTGTTAAAAAAATACCGAATTATTTCATGGTTCACGCTTTAATAGGTTAACCAGCATGAAGTCCTTTCAGTTTAAAAACAATTACAGAACATTTGGACAAAAACAGCCTAAAAATGCATCATCATAATAATCAGCTGAAATACGTTTGGTCTTCTTGTGAGTTTTATCCTGTGCACATTTGTAAGCTCTTTTCTCAAACACATCTGATTCATCATATGAGAAGTTTGTTGACTTATTCAATGAATGAGTTGAATCAGATGTTCCAGATGTGTAAAAGCACAAGGCTATAAAAGCAAAAGGCAATATTTTTTTTAGCTCATAGTTCAAATAGTTCACTACCACAAATAATCAAACACAGCTAACAGTATCACATCATACCGTGTAAGTGTGAGCTGTTTCAGCCTAGGCTATTTGGTTGTATCCAAACCAGCATTTCAGTCTAAAATAATATCGACACGATTCAATAATGATATACTTAAAAAGCTTAATGATGATGAAAATAATAATAAATCTTGTTTTTAATTGTCTAGATAAGGTCAATAATTCCACCACTCTTTATTAAATGCCCATGCCACATTCAGATCACCTGTCTCTTCTAGATAGTCATGAATTTGGGCGCACCACAGTCATGAGCAGTTTGCATTTATGTAGTTTCTTATAATGGTAATATTTATGGCATGTTATTGTTCACTTATTCATCCAACTGGATGTATATTGGCTACTTTACCTTTGGACACCACAAGTTTTTTAAACATTTAGTGGAGGAGTCCTGTCTGTACCTGTTTCTCTGTATCAGAGTCTGGTCTATACCTGTTACTATTGTGTACTAACTGTGTTATGCTGCTGGATGCTATTTTTTTCCTCTGGATCAATAAAAGATCTATCTATCTATCAACTGCAGCAGGACTGTAAAAAACATATTATATTTATAGTTTATATTTTGTTTACTTTTCAGCATCAATGGAAGGAACATCCAAAAGTGGTGCTACATCTCAAACCACCCAAAATGACACAACGTCTGTTGCTGCCCAAGTGCCGTTTCTTCACCTCTGCACAGTCCTCGAGAAGATACAAAAAGCCAAAGTTAGACCAGATAAAGCCAAATTTTTAAAAGAGTTCATGGATTCGTGGAGAAAATTTCATGCCGCTCTTCACAAGGACAGTCCCAACACTACAGACTCATTCTATCCAGCCATGCGTCTGATTGTGCCTCCGTTTGAAAGGGAAAGAATGGCCTATGGTATCAAAGAAAACATGCTAGCCAAACTCTACATTGAGGTTTTGGGGCTCCCGAAAAATGGCCCAGAAGCCAATAAACTTCTCAACTACAGAGCCCCCACTACATCCCAAGGAGAAGCAGGAGACTTCGCTCTTACAGCTTACTTTGTTATTAAAAAGAGATGCACTAGCCAGGGGACCCTAAGCATTAAAGATGTCAATGACTTTTTGGACACCGTAGCAATAAATAATGATAGCAAGCAGAAGGACCTTGTGAAGAAAAGCCTTTTGCATCTGATAACTCAGAGCTCAGCACTGGAACAGAAGTGGCTCATTCGTATGATCCTGAAAGATATGAAGCTTGGAGTTAGCAAGGAAACAGTGCTCCAGGTTTTCCACCCTGATGCTCCAGAACTCTACAACGTCACCACAGACTTGGATAAGGTGTGCAGACAGCTTCATAATCCCTCCGTTTCCTTAAACGAGGTGTCCATTGGGCTCTTCTCTGCTTTCAAACCCATGCTAGCAGCCGTCGCCAACATCCGCCAGATAGAAAAACAGATGGGGAACAAGCCCTTTTATATCGAGACCAAGCTAGATGGTGAGCGCATCCAACTTCATAAAGATGGGGACGTCTACAAGTATTACACGCGCAATTCTTATGAGTATACGCAGCAGTTTGGAGCCTCACCACTAGAGGGCTCCCTCACGCCATACATCCACAATGTCTTTAAGCCTCATGTGGTAAACTGCATCTTAGATGGGGAGATGATGGCTTATAATCCCACCACAGAGACCTTCATGCAAAAAGGCAGCAAGTTTGACATCAAGAGGCTAGTGGACGACTCTGATTTACAGACATGCTTTTGTGTGTTTGACGTTCTGCTCGTAAACGACCAGAAGTTTGGAAACGAGCCTCTCAAAAAGCGTTACGACACCTTGCAGACGGTGTTCACACCCATCAAAGGCCGGATCCAGCTGGTGCCTAACACTGAAGCCAAAACCATGCAGGAAGTGGTAAACGCTCTCAACGAAGCCATCGACAGTCGAGAAGAAGGGATCATGGTCAAAGACCCCATGTCCATCTACAAGCCAGACAAGCGTGGCGAAGGGTGGCTGAAGATCAAACCCGAGTACGTGGATGGTCTCATGGACGAACTGGATCTGCTAATAGTGGGTGGCTACTGGGGGAAAGGTAGACGGAGTGGGATGCTGTCCCACTTCCTTTGCGCTGTTGCAGAATCACCAAGTCCCGGAGAAAAGCCCACAGTGTTCCATACGATCTGTCGAATTGGGTCAGGCTACACTATGAAGGAGCTGTATGACCTAGGCCTAAAACTGGCCAAGCACTGGAAAGTTTACCGCAAGAATGACCCTCCCGCAGCCATTTTGTGTGGAACAGAGAAGCCTGAGGTTTACATCGAGCCACGGAACTCCGTGATCATCCAAGTCAAAGCGGCGGAGATCGTAGTTAGTGACATGTATAAGACAAACTGCACATTGCGTTTCCCACGGATCGAGAGGATCAGAGAGGACAAAGAGTGGCATCAGTGCATGACCTTGGATGAGCTCAGTCAGTTCCGTACTAAGGCTTCGGGTAAACTGGCGTCCAGGCACCTGCAAATCCAGGAAGACCAGTCGGACAGGAAGAAGCGTAAGCTTGGTCCCAAGCCCAAGAAGACCATTGGCGTAATCAACCACTTTAAGGCTCAAGACCTTTCTGCAGTTGCCAAGGAGACGGACATGTTTGAAGATGTAGAGTTCTGTGTGATGAATGGAAGTGACAGCCATTCCAAAGCGGAGCTGGAGAAGGCCGTGGCCCGTTGCGGAGGCATCGTGGTGCAGAACCCCGGAAAGGACACATACTGCGTCATTGCTGGCGTGGAGAACATGAGGGTGAAGAACCTCATCCATTCCGACCAACATGATGTGGTATGGGCTTCCTGGCTGCTGGAATGTCTGGAATGGAAACAGGTGCTACCATGGCAACCACGGCACATGATCCATATGTCACCGTCCACCCGGGAGCACTTTGCTAAAGAGTATGATTGCTATGGAGACAGTTACTACATTGGCACTGATGAGCAGCAGCTGAGGGACGTCTTCAAGAGGATTGGTCCTACTAATGAGGTAGAGCCGACCTTCGTGGCTTCAGTAGAGGAGGAGTTTGGCTGGGATGACTTGCCGACCAGCATGTTTAGGCCATGCTGTGCCTACTTTGACCGCTGTACTGACATCAATGACCCAAAAAGTGTCATTCAGGGCACATGTTTGGACATTCGGGCACTGGAATTCCGCTTTCACGGAGGCACAGTGGAGGAACAACTGCAGGAAGGCATCTCACATGTAGTTGTGGCAGAGCAGACGAGGGTCTTGGCCCTGAGGACACTACGACGTCTCTTTACGAAGAAGTTCAAGATTGTTCAGGAAACATGGGTGACTGATTCGATCAAAGCAGGACACTTACTGAATGATAATGATTACCTGGTGTAACAGACGTAATTGTAACTACTCTTCATGTCAGCCATCATTAATTCTTGAAGTCAGTTTTTAATCCACAGATTTTTAGAGTGATTCACTGATGAGCTTTTTAACCAGATTTGTTGTAGCAGAACATGCATTTTTTTAGTGTCATTTTAGTTCTACAAAATGTTCTCATATTTCATCCGATCTTTACGGAGATCTAGGACAGAAAAAAGATTACTTTCATATTTTTTTAATCAAATAAGATGTATTAATTTATTTCGATCCTTGAAGATTTTACAGAAGGCCTTATATCATGTTGCAGAACAATGAAACAATTGCAGCTGTTTTTGCCATTTATTTTTCTATATTTTAGAGAAGTTGTGTATACTGTTGATGTGCATGAAGATTGGAGATGTAAAGTGCTGAACATGTTAATAAAATTGTTATTAATATTTTATTATCAGCCATAACATTAATTTCACCTCCTTGTTTTCACACTTTCCACTTCACTTACCACTCAGCGTCTTGTGACCACTAATGAAGAACTAGAGGACGACCAACACCAATGACCAAACTGTGCAGCAACAGATGAGCTTCTGCCTCTGCCTTTACATCTACAAGTTGGAGCGACCAGGTAGGAGTGTCTAATAAAGTGAACAGTCAGGAGACACAGCGTTTAAACACTCCAGCAGCACTGCTGTGAGGTCCTGATCTTTGAAGAACAGGGTGAAAGGAGGCGAACCAAGTAGAGGTGCAGAGAAACAGATGGACTACACAATGCTTCTACGTGGTTACTGACTCACTGTGGCTCATTGGTGTAGAACTGATGCAGGGTTCTCATTCATAGTCACTCAAGAATCATTTAGGCTTACAAATGGTTCTTGGAGTTGTCATAGTTCTACATAGAAGAATTAAAGAAACTACTCTTTGGGGTGTAAGCTGAAATGAGGTACAACCCAAGAAATGTAGGTCTTTTCTCAAGCTTGAAAAGTTTAATTTCGGCATCTTGTCAAGCATGCATGAATTATAGATCACATGCTTTGACTTGCTGCTGCTCGTTTGACACAGATGTTTGAGAAAGAATATACAGTAATCCAGAAGCTGCCAGAAACGTGCTCGGTATCAGCCGTGCTAACAGCTAGCCTCCTGAATATGGGTTCTGCTAGTTTACATCACATTCCCTAAGAGGATTATGTTCACATGAAGTTATATTGAGCTGCTTTTGTTCTATCAGGCTGCATTGAAAATGCTGATGACATTTTTCCCTCTAAAAGCATCATTTTAGTGAACCTGAAAATGCATCTCTCTCTCTCTCTCTGTCACACACACACACACATTCACCCACATTGCTCAGAGGGGATGAGAGCAGCTTAAGAGCCCTTTATAAAGGTAATCCAAGGGGAATGAGGAAATACTGCTGCTAGAGGGACAGGAAAGCGAGGGCATAGCTGCCAGGTAGAAGGACAACAGGAGTCTGAGCTGAAATCGCTCCCTGAGTGCTGGCAGCAGGGGTGCACCCATCTTTGAAAGGTTCCTGTTTGGAAAAGGTCAGGGAAGTACTGAAGGACTGTGACCACCTGCGTTGTTGTGTTGGGTTTTTGTTTGTCTGTAATGGTCGATATTGCCCATAGCTGCCGTTCTGCTCACTCTGTGACCTGATTTGTGGCCTGTCTTATTAGAGTCAGGGTTAGACTATGGGAAATGAATGCTCATCCAAGATCAATGCAAGTCTTCCCTTTACCTGTTATGATGTTTTATTAGCTGGGCTCACTGCTTATGATCTATAGAGGGAGCACAATCCTGGTTCTTTCCCAGAACGAGCCTATTGTGAAATGTGAATCTTTGCTTTCTCCTAGGAGGCAGAGACAGGAGTAACGTTTAAAGAGGAGGGACATTGATCGGTCGCTGTTGCTCGGAAACTGATGGCTGAGTCCTCTGAAAAGTTGAAGTCTTAATCAGTTAGCAGTGGTAATTGGACTTATCTTCTGAGCACGGCAGGAGAAGGGGTTCTGTTGCTCCCGGTCTTGCCAGGAATAAATCGTTTGGAAGAGGCTGTGTGCCTTTGACAGAAATGAGGCACCCCGTGTGGAGAGCCAGCAGACGTTTACTAATAAAGGCTGGATTTGCCTTGCAAATGAACGTTCCTGGGCCCAAGGGACGTATTACCTTAGAGCTATGAGTCCACGGACTCCTTTTGGATAACTAACCCCTCCAAACATTTTTCCCTTACAATTACACAAAACAGGATGGAGAACAAAGCAAACAGGTACTTTTTGGTGTCGGCTCACGTTCTGTAATGTTTTTCTAATGAAGAACTGTGTACTTTCCAAAGAGGGCATCAAGGGGGTCCTGATGTTTGAGGGTTTATTCTTCAGTCCACAGGTGGTATGGACAACCCTGCCGATTATGTTTTACAGTGAATACTGGAAAAGCATAGAGAGTTGTTTAATGGATAGATTTGCCCAAATATGTTCTTAACTCTTGAGGAGAAGACCTTAAAAATGAAGGTTCCTCAATAGTTCTTGGACATATATGGTTCCAGGAACAATCTTGATTTTGTATTGAACTTTGACATGTGGAGGCTTTCATAAATTTAAACAGGTTCTTCAGACCACCATGTCTCGTATTGCCTTCAGGAATCATGTTCTTCTATGACAGGGGATTAATGCAGCCAGGGAATCCTTCGTGTCGGAAGAGATCTCTTTCTTGTCTTGAATTAACCTCTTTCAAGACACGATCATTTTTCTTTTTGAATGAGAAGGAAATACTCTTAATTAATGAAAAAGCCCAAATCATTCAGAAGGTAAGGCCTAAAGCTTTGTAACCCTAATTAAACACCTTCAGTTTATTAACACTTAACACAACAACTGTCCAATCAGCGCTGACTTTTATTTATCTTAAACAGAAATAATCAGATGAATAGTGTTTCTCCAGAATATCCTGTCCTCTATTTGTATCTTCAGGTTTATTAAAAGCCCATTCACAGTTCCTCTGTTAATATCCTTGCATCTTGTAGCTGGCCATCTACTTCCTCTTTTATCTTCAACTGCTTCAATACAAAGAGTCTTTCCCAATGATCTGGTTCTTCTTATAAGCTGTTCTGAATATGAAAGCTTCAGCTTGGTTATCTGCAATTCCAGTGAGAGATAAGAAATTTAAATGATCAAGAATCAAGAACACTATAAAATAAAAGGTGGTTTTATGTATTTGGTATATGTTCAGCTACACCATATTGCTAAAAGTATTCACTCACCCATCCAAATCATTGAATTCAGGTGTTCCAATCAATTCCATGGCCACAGGTGAATAAAACCAAGCACCTAGGCATGCAGACTGTTTCTACAAACATTTGTGAAAGAATGGGTCGCTCTCAGGAGCTCAGTGAATTCCAGCTTGGTACAGTGATAGGATGCCACCTGTGCAACAAGTCCAGTTGTGAAATTTCCTCACTACTAAATATTCCACAGTCAACTGTCAGTGGTATTATTACAAAGTGGAAGCGATTGGGAACGACAGCAACTTAGTCACAAAGTGGTAGGCAACGTAAAAAAATTACAGAGCATGGTCAGCGGATGCTGAGGCGCATTGAACGCAGAGGTCGCCAACTTTCTGCAGAGTTAATCGCTACAGACCTCCCTCCAAACTTCATGTGGCCTTCAGATTAGCTCAAGAACAGTGCGTAGAGAACAGAGAATGTCCTGAATGAGGAATGGTAGTGTTGAATGGTTCATATTAGTAGTGTTAGTATTAGATCTGAGCACAATGTGATAGTCGATCAAGATCTGCACTAAAAGTCAAGAGGAGACACATGAGATTACTATGGTCTTCATCTTAGGAGACACATTTGAGGAGCAGGACACTTCTAGACATGCTGACTAGGAGAAACTACAGAGATATTAAGGAGATCTCCTAAAAACATCATTCAAGGCAAGCACTGTCTTGCATTTCTTTGGGCTTGTGTCAAAGTGTATATTGGCTCAGACATGAAAATTGTGAGCCACCTGATCATACCTCACAGACCTCCATCATGGACTACACCATTGTTGCATGACCCTTTCCTGTACTTCTTTAGAGCAGATAACCTGTGGTGTAGGTGCACACTCCCTAGTTGTGAGAGTAGGCTGTTGTTCCAGCATCTGCACACTGTCCGTCCCTCATTATGTTTCATTCCTAATCTCTTTTAAATGAAGCCAAGTAAAGCAGCATACACGGCTGCAGATTGGCATATGGAATCTATGACACAGCTTTGGTCCAACTGGCTCCTTTCACTTCTGCCTCCTGCCAAATGCTGCTTTTATTGCCATCATTGCATCCAGCAGTGTCAGGCCATTGGACTTCCATTCAGGGGCGGCTTTGTAATGGTTCCATTATTGTGTGTGGATGGGGTGAATCCCTGGTGGCAGACATGTGGCCTGTTCTCAAAAGAATCTCAAAGGATGCTGAATGCGTATCAGCATCTCCTCTTATACATTGCACAGCTATGTCTTAAATGGGACAGCTGGATATTGGTCACTTATGCTGAGTTTGAGGCCTGGCAGATTCGCCATGTTCCATGGTAATGTCATGTATGGCAGCATGCTCTTCTCCATTCTTGGAATTAATGATGATTATGATTATTCCTTTAGAGATTAAACAATATATTGTGATATTGGATGGTCTGTTGCGTGTTAGTCATTTCGGAGGCCAAAGAAAACTGTACAGATACATACACCCTTAAAGTATATAGGTTATAGTATATAGGGTTTTTTGTCATACACTTTTAAAAAATAAAGGGATGCCAAATGGTTCTTTAAGTGATGCCATAGAATAACCACTTCTTGTGTGAAGAACCTTGGAAAAATGTGAAGAACCTCCAAAACTGTGCTCTATTCACTATCCCCTATATAATCCAGATCACTATATAGGGCACTATTAGAGGGAACGTAATTCAACAAGGTACTGAATGATTTCGGACACCTCATTATGTGTGTGTGAGGTCATCAGTGTGCGACATGTTGGTCTTCCTCAGAGCAATCTTCAAACAAAGCAATGAATTATGGGTACTCCATAGGGACTGTTACAGTGCACTACAAATTTGGCCAAATCCAGTGCACTTTATAGTGAATAGGGCGCAGCTCTTCACTTGATCTTTACCAATTGAAAGGTTCTTCACACTTACACCTCTCTATTACAAACATGGCTCTTCTACAGCACCACTCAGAGAACCACATGAATCACCTTTATTGTTAAGAGTATAGAAGAACCACTCATGGTTCCCCACAGAGCCATGGATTCTATAAATTACATGTTTCTGTAAATGTTACTTGTGTGGCTGATAGGAAGCTTTTTTTAAGCTTAACCCCTTAACACTCCAAGGCTTATTACACTCAGTAACTACAGGGCTATTCTTTGGTAATATAGGTTTGTAATGACCCTTTCGGCCCATCAGCTGTCCTTAGGCTTGTTAAAAGGCTTGTTAGGCTTGTAAAAAGGTTAAAGATATTTAAAGAAGGTTAAATATCTAGAATGTAAATACAATACTGCAATTCCTAAATTGGCCATATAATGAATTTAATCTTCTGTAACCATTTGCACATAAGTGTTAACACACTGCAAAAGTACATTTTGGACATACAGATTTGTATATAAAGATTAACAGCTGACATATAATGGAAACACATTTTTGTTTCTCTAATAAAGTGATACTACTAATAATATAACATTGATATTATAATTAGTTTGTCCAATTAAAAACAGTTTATTCCATGTAATTTAGAGCATTTCTATTGGTCCACTTATGCTGGATTATTTACTCAGTGTACAGAAGCAGTGACAGGGTTCAAACCATGGAGAAAACTAAGAATAGAGAGACAGCAGCAATTTGTAGTTCAAACCACATTTTGTTTGTGAACATTTGAGGGAACATACTCCCTCGGGCCTCATTTTACTATTTTGTATATAAAAAAGTCTTTATGCTAAGCAACATTACACAATGCATAAAACAATTGCATTGCATAACAAAAGAAAGCAATAAACATGGAATATTGAAGTGCTAATATGGCAATATAAAGAAAAACATACCAAATAACATATAAATAAAAATATAATTAAATATAAATGATTAAATATAATATAATATAATGTTCTGTGTGTTTTTTTGGTTATTTTTTGGAGTCAAAACAAAATAACAGCTATGTATTAGTAGGGTTCTCTGTGTTCTATGCGCTCTAGGCAACTGCTTATACTTCTTCTAATAAGAATCAGCCATGTGAATCTTAGATCCCTTCTCAGATGCAGGAGGAGACTGGTTGATGTTAGTTTTCCAGCTCTGACAGTGCGCACCAATTCTCACTGGATTTGCTCTCTCTCTCTCTCTCTCTCTCTACCCGCTATGACCCATTTCCCGAGTGAGGATAAACCCATATGCTGAGTGATTAAGTGTCATCTCCGACCTTCTTGCAAACCTTCCCTTTGAAGTGATAAAGCTTTTCCGAAAGAGTTTGTGGAGGAGATTTTGGAATTGCTGCAGTAGATTGAGCGAATGAGGACATTTTTTCTGTGGTTTGGGCGACTGTGAATTAAAATGCTCTGTAGTTAACATCACTGGAATGTTAAAGGCTTCTCTACAGGATTTTCCATGCTAACCACTAACTGAATATGAATCTAATCACTTTTTTTGTAAAGGGTAATTCCCTTGGCACCTAGTTGCTGCTTTTGCCTGTGCTGACAGAGGCTTCTTGATCTCTTCAAAGTTCTTAATTTTTGCTCCAAGCAGAAACTCTCTCTCATTAAACACTCTTTTAATTATGTAAGACATTTTTAATGGAGATTTAGGTTTAGATATTATGCGGCACCGCCTTGCATTAAGCTTTACTGCCTCTATCTACTTAAGATGACAGTTTATGTGTGTATTATTTTGATAATACAACACATAAAAGTATATATAAAGGTCAATATAAAAGCCACAACAACAACAAAATTAATAATAGTTTATAAAATGCTATTAATATACATATAATTTTTTTGTGAGGACAAGGTAGGACATCCCCACATTTATTTCTACAGGTGCAGCACGTCAGCTGCAGATGATTAGTAAATGGTTAGAGAAGATTTTGGAGGAATCTGCGGTATCACCAAGTTCTCGGAGGCCTTCAGAAGCAATGTTGTTCACTGTTAGAAGTATAGAATCTTTCAGGTACCCTTTGGAGGTTCTTTAACTTGAAGCTGTGGAGGAACCTCTTAAGTTGCTTTGAGGAACCTTCAAGGAACCTTGAAAATAACATTTTCTTAAAGCACCTTGACATAAAATGTAATTGCAAATAATGCTGATATTGTTCCAGTTTGTAAGCAAAACAACCTCAGTTTATCGTGTGGATGAATGTATGTAAAAAGGTATTTTATTTCCAGACGCTGATTACAGCCTGCCTCCTCTCGGCTGATATTTTCATCTTCCTGTGGATAAAGCCCCTGGTGGGGTTTCCTAAAGAATGCTCATGTCAGAAACGTATTGATTTTCTGCTTTGTTTGCGGATTGAGTGCTCCGCATTCTCCGCTGAGGAATGGAGAGATGGTGTTATCAGTGTGAATGGTCAGTCCAAGTCCACATCTGCTCACACTACATCTCTATTGGATGCCTATGTGTTTTTTTTCATTCATTTTTATTTTATTTTTTAAGCAAAAGTACGAATATGGAGTATTCAGTTGCATGGTTTCCTTTCACAGATTTCTAAATGCTACTGTTCTTTAAAATATTGTAACCAATTATTATGTGTGTATCTCTGTACAGGCATATATCATCTGCACTGGACACTTTATCAATGCCTCCTTCAAAAAAATTGTCTCCATAACCAAAACAGAGCTGTAAAAATGGGCCAATTCCAAAACACCAAAAGTGTTACATTGTTACAATGGCCTTAGCTAATTATAACCACGCCTTCAAAATTTGCATCCACCCAGACCACTAGCAAAAGCCTTTCAGGGCTAAACGCAAGGGTTTCTTAATTGCCAAGGTACCCTGCTGCGGAGGAACTGTGTCAGTAGTCGGGGGAGAGGCTAAAAAGCTAAAAGCTAATGCTAGACTGACCAAAGAAAGGAATAGGGCCAACTGAGTGCAGTTTCTTTATCTAGCTTACCGTACACCAAGCCAAGGGGACACAAAGAAGACAGCAATACTGTCTGTAAGATATAATTCATTTCATTAAATCATTTGTTAGTGCTACAGTGCTAAGCTAAGGTAGGCTAGGCTATGCTATGCTATGCAGCTGCAGGCCGTCACAGTGACACAAACCAGCCAATAAAAGCAGAGATCTGTCTTTTTTTCACAAGCCCACCATAAAATACAAAACAGCATGAGGCAAAATAACAGGGTTGTAAACAGGCTTGTAAAAATTGCATCTTATCATTTTTACCCCATCACTTACTATTTACATCAAATAACAACTTAACATACTCAATGAAAGCAGTGTACATATATAATAGCTTTAGCTCTGTTCTGATTGGCTGTCTTGTTTTGTACCTTATTCACAAAGCACTTAGAGCTCTGCAGTGTAAACAGGCGGGGCTAAACTGTGGTAGGATGAATAATTAGAAAATTAGTTCATGTGTTTTTGCAGCTTATTTTCAGTAAATGAACTGGATGGGAGGGGGGTGTTCTTATAGAGCAAGGGAAAATATATTTTTTATGATAAAACTAGAGAATTAAAAAAATAAAAATAAAAGAACCACAGATTTTTATTGACATCTAATAATGCTAATTATGCTAACATGTTAAACCCAAGAAAAAAAATGTATTATATATTTTTCAATTCAACTCAATCAGTGTCCACTCAGGTCAGCAGCGCTGGTAATTGGCAGCTATTAAAACACATAAATCATCTCACCTTCAAACACAGTGATCTTCAAAATGTTGAAACACAATTCGCCATGTGGCCATGATGAAAGAGCCGTGCAATCACCGTGTCATTTCCCTGTCAAGAAGGTAGGGGTGGCCAGGCCCTCTATGGCAGTTCTGTTGCTGCAGTTCTTTCTCTCTCTCTCTTTCTCTCTCTTCACTTTACAGTGTCTAATAAAGGTGGGCAGGGTGGTCCTCTTTGATGCTGGAAAAACGGACACAGCGGACCCTCTGGCTGGGTTTCACAAATCTAGGCCAAATGCTTCATGCCGATCTCCAAGGCAATGTATCTTCTGGGTGAAAGCAAGCAGGTGGCATTTTTTTTTGCTCTCTCTCTCTATTTCTCACTCTCACAAGGTCATTACTACACCCATCTAAAATAACAGCGTGAAACATGTGAATGTACATATATTTCGAATAATAATCATGCTTCGTTGGAGGTTATTTGAAGGTGACACTGTAAAAGGACTGAATTTGGTTCCTGTCATAAATTAATCACTTCTATGTCCTACATTTCCCACAGAGGAACCACCAAGTTCTCCATTTATCCAGACTGAAAGGTTCTTTAGGAAGGCACACATGGTTCTTTGATGACATAACTCAAAAAACCCTTCTTGTTCCCATACCTAATATAATTATTAGGTTAATAGTAATATTAAAAAGTCCAAATATTGGTCATTGGTTTCTTGTCTACCTACCAGAACTAATGTTAAAGGACACATTTACCCTAGAATGTTTCCATGCCAACCGATCAGTGGGCCAGTGGTTGCTTAGCGGTTAGAGCCCTGGGCTATTGCTGACAGATTGTGGGTTCGATACCCAGGCTCTGCAAGCTGCCACTGTTGGGCCCTTGAGCAAGGCCCTTTACCCAATAGCTGCCCGCTCCGGGCACGTGTGCTTACTGTCCACTGTGTGTGTTTTACTGGTGTGTGTGTGTGTTCACTCAAATCATCTTTCTAACTTTTAATAACACTAACAACACCTCCACTATCACCACCACACCAACACTACAAACAATGCCAGCACTTCCATCACCACTCCTATCACCACCATGACCACCACCACCAACAACACTTCCATCGCCACCAACAACACCACCATGACCACCATCACCACCACCACAAACAATGCCAGCGCCACCATCATATACTTGATTGATCGATCGATTGATAGTACTGTATGTATACGAAGCTGATAAGGAAGTATGAATACACAGCATGATTGCTTGTCTCTCTTTATTTTTATAAGCCTGTAGGTCTTTATGAATTGAAAGATTCTAATATGATCACATAAACTCAATTCCATGTACCCGATGCAGCTTGATATCTGTTATATTATTGGTACAGATTTTGTCACCTGTAAGTTACACACCACACGCCACTGATATGAAGAGCAATTTGGCAGACGATCCACAAGCTAAGGACACATATGTTGTTGATTAGCCACCTCTCATGTGTCAGGCTTCAGGTCAAAACACACCGTGCATGTTTGCCTGTGTCTGTGTGTGTGTGTGTGTGTGTGTGAATGCGACAGGTTCACACTATACCATATGGCTGTCCACTGTGAGACAAAATAGAAAAACAGGGACCACTGCAGAGAACCTGACCAGTGCTTTGGCTTGTCCTTCCCTAGACTTCTATGCAGGGCATGTAACCAAAAAATTGGTTAATAGATATCGTAATCCTGGCCTTTACAGTAGTGACCAGCCTCTCTGTGTCTGATATCAATGGTCAAAGCCTGAACCATTTCAAGAGCTCCTTGAGCTTCGAATACAGCATGGCTTAACTCACCATCCCTCGAGATGTCTGTTATATGGAGGACAAGCGTCTAGGCTTTTCTCTGTCCTGGCACCAGGGTGGTGGAACAGCAGAATCGCTTACTCTCTTCAAACTCCAACTGAAGACCAGTCTCTTTACTTACTACTTAAAGCAAGAGCAAAAATATTAAAGGCTTGTGATTGTCACTAGTGTCTTACTTCGATTTTTTTACCTTCAGGTAAAGGGTAGATTACGTTGAGCTTTGTGTATCTAGGTATCCATGTTGACTTTGTCTTTGGCAGCCTCTAAGCTTGAGGTATCTTTGGACTCTAGCCTATTCAACAGAAGCTAGGAATATTTTCCAAGAGAACAACAAAGCTCTTTTGTAAGTCGCTCAAGGAAATAATGTCTGCTGAATTCCTTAAATGTAGCTGTAGTCAACAAAGAATTGACCAAACTTATAAGTAGAGATATTTTATATGCTGTAAATATAAAAGTATATATATAATATATAATACAATAATATATATATATATATATATATATATATATATATATATATATATATATATATATATATATATATATACTGTGCAGTGTATATGTATATGTATATACTGTACAGTGACAAATACATGCACCTTTACCTTATATAAAATAACATGTATGTCATATATTACACCTGTGCAATTACATATTACATATATAATATATATATATATATATTATATATATATAAATAGTACATATATTCTAATATATATACTATATATATATATATATATATATATATATATATATATATATATATATATATATATATATAGACTCTTTTTACAACATTGTAACTACTGCATATCCACACTGTGTGCAATCAGTTCCTGGAAGCATTGAGATTTTGCTGACACAGATTGAATTCATATGGGAGAGACGTCACTGTCTAAATAGTTGCTATAAATAATGTCTAAATAGTGTTCATGGGCTGTCTGTCAGTGTGGAGCACGTTACATTCATTTGAACAACAGAATTAGTTTGACATGCTTTGACTTACACAAATAAACACTGCCAAATGAGGCCTTCTACACGCAGGACGCCACTGTTGCTGATTTCCTTATATTCATGAGCTTAATCGTGTTGCTGTGCTACTGTGTTTTTAAACGGACTGCCTGTTGAAAGCGCTTATTAAAAGCTTTCTCACCACAAAACAGGTTATTGAATAGAGCTGATTTAGATTGATAGTTGATTGTTTTCAAAAGAAACACAATCAGTCAATATGTAAGTCTCGTCCAGCGCGAGTGTTGTTCTGTAAATATTGATGTGTAATTATGGTGCTCCATGCAATGTTTTGTATCAATAATAAAATATTGATATAACTGAGTATTGCACTGTAAATGTCGATCTACAGATATCGGTCTGTAATTACTGAAATGTAAATAGTCTGTTGTTCTGGTGCTTATATGTGTATTTTTTTCTTTTGATGTTAATAAATATGGGTTTTGACAAGTTGTCAGTCAATAGCATTAGTCTGTTTCTATCAATATAGAAATATATCATATTATACACAGAGAGCAATTTCACATTTCAAAATAAAGGTTCCTTCAGGTAATTTTGGAGGTTCTTCAATTTGAAGCTTTGAGGAACCTTTAAGAAAAGGGTTTTAGAAGGTTCCTTGAAGGTTTTTCAAAGCACCTTTAGAGGTTTCCAGAAGTTCCTCAAGGATCCTTTACTTTTAACAGTGCAGTGCTTTCCTATCGTGAGTATTTTTCTGTAAGAATTGATATGTGGTTTTAATAAAGTGTCAATATATATGACTTTGTGTACTCAAGCAGGATATTGAGAATTGATCTGGTATTATCAGCATGTAAATATTATCATAATATCGTTGTGGACTTTTCTGTAAGTATCTAAAAGATCAATCCATAACATGATTATCAATATGTAAATCAGTCTATAAAGAACTGCTATTATCTATAGTAAATAATAGATACTGGTTTGTAGTTCCATACTGAGAGTGTCACTGTCATAATAAACACCGGACAACATGATAAGTTAAAAGGGAAAAGAACATTGTAACTACTGACCTGCTGATCTATACTTTTCTGTTATTGCTGATATGCAAAAATCAGTTTGTAGAATATTGGATTGCATTGTTTTTTAAGTACACTGTACAAAATGGTTGTATGTAAAATATATTTAATTTAAAATATACTTAATTTAACTGTTGATTCAACTCAAATCCATTGTACAATTAATCATACAGTCCCTCACTTCACATAATTGAGTATTTGTTGTTTATTAACAGCAAGAAAAGTATATAAAAAATTTTTTTTTTACTGTACATCATATTTTTGTACCACTCAAGGGTCAGTTTGTTACAATTTGTAGACAAATTTGTGAATTTAATGAGGTAATTTTCCCAATTTTTCAAATGTTTTGACTCAGTTTTATTAGTGTTTGTATGTTTTTCTTTAAATATTAGCCATATTTGTAGTAGTAACCAATTTAACCAGTAGCAGTAATCACTGTAAAATGTAAATATTTAGATATTGTTGTGTTGTGTAAATGATAACTACAAAATTTTAAGTAGCGTTTACTCAAGTGATGAAGAAAATATAACATTTATTTGCTGATTTACTTTGAAAACAAATGAGGCAATAATTGTTTTTTTACATTTACATTTAAGGTATTTAACAGACTCTCTTATCCAGAGCGACTTACAAAATGCTTCGTTATTTACTCAAGAAAAACCTCAGCTAGTCTGAATAGACTAAAAATTCAAAGATACCTCCTAGTTTAGACACTACTAAACACAAGTCGATAAGGAGACCATAGTCCTCTACTCTTATGTGCTTCTCTTTACGTGTCAGTTTGTTGTTGTAATGAGTAAATTAAATAGGGCAGTGGTGGCTCAGCGGTTAGAGGGCCGGGATATTGATATCGACAGGGTTGTGGGTTCGATTCCCGGGCTTGGCAAGCTGCCACTGTTGGGCCCTTTACCCTCTCTGCTCCCTGGGCGCTGGAGTTGGCTGCCCACCGCTCTGGGTGAGTGTGTGTTCACTACCGGATGGGTTAAATGCGGAGGACACATTTCGCTGTACAGTCCACTGTGCACCTTTACCTTAAATGAGATTATTAGTTGAATTTATTAGTTTATTAGATGAACCATATAAACAAAATATAATCTGTTTTAACTTAAAAAAGTCAAAGTAAAAAGTAAGAAAGCTTTAAAAACAGGTTTTAAATGAATCTGGTCTGTCTGCAGGACCTGTTTACAAAATCCCTCAGGCTTGTTAAGATGAACCTTTGAACATTTCTGGTGTTTTTGTGTTTGTGGTAAGGATGCAGGAACAGTTTCTTCTGATGACTCTTCCATGAGGGTCATATTTGTGCTGGCGTCGCTGCACAGTAGAACAGTGCACAACCACTCCAGGCCTGCTAAATCTTCCTGAAGGTCTTTTTGAAGGGTTTTGTTTCTAGTTCTTTCAGAAAGTCTGTCTTTCAGATCTCAACTTGACCTCCACCGTCCCCCTTTTGTTACTCTATATTTGTACAAATCAGAATAACACACTAATCTTGCTTAAAATGTTTAGACAGAACGATACAGCTTTAACTTTATAGCGTTTGAAGATCAGGTGATTTTTCTTACACATGTTTAACTATTCACAGAAACCCAAATTTAGACCAGGTATGTCCAAACGTCCAAACCACTGTGTAGCCTTTATAGCATACTCTATAAAGCAGCATGCAGTATGTTTTCCTCAGGGCTTGTGTGGAGCAGACTATGACCTATGGCATTATGTTTAGAGTATCGTTCTGTCAGTATCGATATCTATCGGCTCCCCTCGCGTTGAATCGGGCGCGCCGGGGCAGATCCCTCAAAGCGCCTCGGATGACGCAAACGCTGCTGCTCTCAATAAAGCGCTTTCAAAGACGAACATGGCGGCAACCCAACAGTAGAGCAAGATGACTGTGGCTGCTGATGTCGAGAGAACAGAGCCCAGCACTTCGGTCCACGGACGCGGAAGCGTAAAGAATCGGCGCGCCGAAAGCAGTCCCTGCGCTCGTGAGCAGAAACCCCGGAAACGGCAGCAGGAGCGGCGGCGGCGGAGGCTCGAGCGTGTAGTGGCGGCGGGGGCAGCAGCAGGGGAAGCAGGGACAGCTTGTGCGCGCGAAGGGCGAGAGGAGCGGACGCCGCGCTAAAAGACAAGACGGACCGGGCTGGGACGGGACGGGGCGGTACGGGACGGGACGGGACGGGACGCCGGGGTGGCACGCGCGCGGAGGAGGAGGTGGGGGGGTAAGGGAAGGGAAGGGTAGGGAAGGGTGGGGGGTGGGAGAAAAGAAGAGCCAGCCATGTCGCCGCAGCCTCGCGCCTGCTTCTTTTTCTCGGTAGAGTCGCGGCTCGCGGGCACGGGGGGTCGACGATGCGCGCTGTAAAACCCACCGCCCGCCCGGAATCGCTCGAGCACCAGCAATACCAGCAGCACCACCAGCAGCACCAGCACCAGCAGCAGCAGCAGCAGCAGCAGCAGGACTCCTCGGCGGTGGGGGGGAAGACAACGCAGGGCAGCGGCAGCGGCGGACCAACACGTCGATGACCATAGCGGCGGCGGAAGAGCCCCCACGGTGGAGTCGGCCCGTGCTGCTGCTGCTGCTGGTGCCGCCGTGCGCGCCCGAAATATGACCAGCGGCGCTCGCAAGGCTCGACATCGGCAGAGAGACGACGGCTCCAACTCGTGGACGCGCTGCTGGCGCTGGTGCTGGTGGTGGTGGTGGTGGTGGTGGTGCGCGCGCGGCCGGAGCTCCATCGTTAACGTTAACGACGACGAAGACGACGACGACGACGCACAGCTGCTTTCCACCGACTCTGAGAAGGCCTGGCGATGGCGCCGGTCACTGGCCTCCCTCCTCTTCCTCACCGCGCTGCTCTCTGACCG
Organism: Salminus brasiliensis; assembly: GCF_030463535.1. NCBI lineage: Eukaryota > Metazoa > Chordata > Actinopteri > Characiformes > Bryconidae > Salminus > Salminus brasiliensis. The sequence goes on along the minus strand of NC_132892.1, from coordinate 20,593,323 downwards.
CCTGGGGCCGGCGTGCGCGAGCATGGGAACGGACATGGACACAGGAACGGGCTCGGGAATGGGAACGGGAACGGGCCACGAGCCCTGCAGCCTCAGGAGTAACGAAGATGTTATTTTTGTAGGGAACTCCTCTGAGAACTGCCTCACTTTCCTGGACGCCGACCACCTGTGCAAGGGTCTTTGGGGAGCTGTAGTTGGAGCGGGAGCAGAAGCAGGAGAGGGCGAGTGGAGCGCGAGCGCGGCCCGCTTGCGCCTCTCTTTCTGCGACTCGTACTCGCTCATGGATCTGCTGGAAGGCAGGTCGAGGCCGGACCTCCTGAACTGCAGCGTGGACGCCATGCGCGCCGGCGATGTGGACCGCTGCAGCATGTGCGTGCAGGCGTACCAGAGCTACGACGTGCACGCGCAGGAGAAATATGAGGAGTTTGAGCTCCTGACGGAGCGATACGTGACGGATGCCTACTCAGTAAGGACGTGCATGGAGGAGTGCAAGGTAGGGCTTGAAACGGGCACGTCGGGTCTGTTAAGTTTTTTTTTTTTTTGCTGTCCGAGAGGGCTAGAGTTGGGTCTTCCACTCGTGTCGTCATGGTAACTGCTGGCAGTTTTATTGAAATGTGTTTTACGCACACACAAAAAAAGTGCATTTTCATATCAGAGCGCTCGCTTCCTTTGTTGTTCACTGATGCGACGCCGCTCGAGTCGATGCATCAAGCCTACAGTCAAAGTGAGGACGTGTGTGTCCTTGTGAAGAAACACCCTTATCCAAAAATCAAGGAGTAGTTGAGTGTGTTCAGCTGCAGCGCTTCGGGGGCACAGCAGCTCTGTTCTATTGGGGCGGTCTATTGAGCGGTCAGGTTCAGCACCATGGACAGAGCGCACTCTCACAAACACCTGTTAGTCCCCGTCTCAGATGATGAGAACTGCACACTGCTGGTTCAGTACAGCTTTAAAAATATATGGCTTAACTCAACATTGATCTGTATGACTGTACAATATATATTTGTCATGTGTCTGCCCTATATAGTACTGTACTGTCCTGTAGTGAACTACAGTAGTTGTCTATACTATCACCATAATCTTCAGGATATACATTTGTGTAGTATTACTATACTATACTCTGTACACTGTACTGTCAAGACTTTACTATGCTTCATTATACTTATACTATATATTTACTCTATAGTATATTATACTATGATGTACTATGATATTGGGTCTATACTGTACTATCCACCCTATACTTTACTATACTACACTATACTATACTGCACCTATGCTGTACTATATTATGCTATACTCTATTATACTATACTGTATTAGAGTATCAACTGTACTCTAATCCACTCTATATGATGCTATAGCATAGTATACTACATGATATTATACTGCTATGCAGATCTATCCACGCTATACTATACTATACTACACCGTACTATCCATCTTACGCTATACTATATTATGCTATACTCTATTATACTATACTATGTTACTGAGTCTCTACTGTACTCTAATCCACTCTATATGATACTATAGCATAGTATACTACATGATATTATACTGGTATGCAGATCTATCCACGCTATACTATATCATACTATACTATACTACACCATACTATCCACCCTATGCCATACTATATTATGCTATACTCTATTATACTATACTATGTTACTGATTCTCTACTGTACTCTAATCCACTCTATATGATACTATAGCATAGTATACTACATGATATTATACTGGTATGCAGATCTATCCACGCTATACTATATCATACTATACTATACTACACCATACTATCCACCCTATGCCATACTATATTATGCTATACACTATTATACTATACTATGTTATTGAGTCTCTACTGTATTCTAATCCACTCTATATGATATATATACTATAGCATAGTATACTACATGATATTATACTGCTATGCAGATCTATCCACCCTATACTATACTATACTATACTATACTACACCATACTATCCATCCTACGCTGTACTGTATTATGCTATACTCTAATATACTATACTATGTTATTGAGCCTATACTGTACTATCCACCCTATACTTTACTATACTATACTACTCTATACTGCACCCTACATCCACCCTATGCTATACTATATTATGCTATTCTCTATTATACTATACTGGTTTTAAACTTATACTATACTATCCACCCTATATGATACTGTACCATACTGTACTATACATTAGTAAATTACTGAGCATAAATATTCCTTTTCAAAGAAAACCTGCACTATACTATCCACCATATATGATACTATATAGCCTATACTATACTATCCACTATATGAAATAATATAATATACTAGCCAATACTATACTATTCAGGGTGCAATACTAGGTACTAAACGCAATACTATGAAAGGTTACAGTGTCCGAACAGCTGCAAATCCTTATCTTTTAGTGTGTGTGTGTGGCTCATTATATATGGTACAGGTGCTGTAAGGGAAAAAAGATAAGGGGAGGGGATCTTTACAGGGCCTTAGGCTTACAGCAGCTCCGCCAGGTGTTCCTACGCGTCCGCCCCACTCCACACTGAGTACATTTCAATAACACTAATAGGGCACTGGTGCTTTCCCCGGCTAATCTGTCAGAAGAGCTTTTTCCCCCCTTGCTCATTTGCCCTTGTTTGCACATCACTCTACGTGACGCCGGAGCAGCGCGCCCTCTTCACTGCTGTAAACTTGACATTAAGGTTAATTTCGATGCCTCTGTTGTCGTCTTGAATGGATCTCTCCGTGATCAGTGAGGGAAAGCTAAAAGGAAAGGGGGAGCCTCCAAAATGGCTTGGCGTGCAGCTAGTTTCTGTGCTGATATGATAAGGAACATGCTTCTGCTGTACTCATTACTCTTTTCTATTATTTGTGGCGGAGTGTAATCAATGGTCAAACATTTACAGAGAACGCATGGAGTCAGGCAGAGAGAGTGTTGGCGATAAGCTGCTGAAAGAGTGGCTGTTGTGTTGTGCAGCTTCATCATGGCTTCATGTCTTTAGAGGTGGGGGGAGGGGAGGGGCTGAACTCCATACAATCACCAAACAGCTTAAAAAAGGAGGGGTCGATCAGTGCTTAGAATAGCCTGAAACATGGTTAATGATTCCTTTACACATACAGGCTTGTGTTTTGATGGTTCATCAAACATAAACACTGAATATTTGATACACGTTTATGATGTAATACGCCATTAAAGGGGAATTCCAACATTTGTTCAAAGACTGATTGTGTGCCTGATTATACTATGTTTATTTTCAGTTCATTAATACTATTTAAATACTCAATATATCAGTTTTCTAGTGCAGAGCATTTCAAAGCAATCCACTCAATTAGACTTTCTCTAAATATTAACCGTTTAATTCTGGTTTGCAGAATTAGAAAACGTGACACACTCACTGCAACTTAGGAAGGACTCGTTAATGAGCTGACCAGATGTGTTGGGAGCAGGGAATATGCAGTGGTTTCCTAAAACAGTGGTTTCCAAGCCAGTCCTAAGAAATCCTCATACGGTTTACATTGTTGCTCAGTCTCAATAGGTACAGCAAACCTTTTTTTTTTTTTTTTTTTTTTTTTTACTTTAGTAGCATGAATGAAATGCTTCTGCAACAGGTTGTAGTTTGTACAATACAAATTTATAAAAAACTACTTTAAATACTTTGAATACAGAATTTTCTGATTTGATTTAATGGTTGTTGTTTGGACATACACTGTATGTCCAAATATTTATAGAAACGCACACTCACAGCTTGTCTAGTCCCCATAGAGAAGTCTTGCTAATAGAATAGGACTGTCTGGAGCAGATAAAATGAATGAACCTATTGACAAAATGCCCAATGGCAGGTGTGGGATATATATAAAGCTTAAGGAGAGAAGTGAAAGCTGAGGTGAAGAAGTTGGTAAACTAATTGGTAGGCTAGCTTAAACCCTCTAAAGTCTATAGTAGTGGACAGTTACCTTTAGAATCAGAGTCAGCTTTAGAATAACAAAGTTAAATGCTAAACTCTGTATGCAAGAATTTACTTATCATTTAACAACACTAAGCATGGTAACCCCTGAGCACTAGGCTAATTTGAAGTAAAATCAATAGGATATAAGATCTAAATATATTTACTGCCTGTCTCACTCTTCAGACAAATCTATATGGCAGCCCAATTTTTTATTAATAATATAAATCATTTCTGTATGTATTTTTCATTCAGTTTTGGCAACTTAACCATTTAAATCCCTTTAAACATTGTATATAGGAACATACATATGTATTATTATAATTTCAGAGGCCCTAAAAGAGAACCCTGTGGCACTGTGGCAGAATCACATCAACTAAATGGCAACACAGAATCATTAACTTAGAGTTTAAGGCAAAAAAAAGCCTAATCATAGATATGCAAATTATATTTATTGATTGTGTTTTTGTGATAGCGTTTTTCTTTCGGATGAATGGGATTTTTCTCAACCTTCTGCAGAGCTTGTCCAGTCTAAGATTTGCTGTGAAAGAAGGCATTTGTTGAGGATGGATTGGACAATTAAGCTGACCTCTAATCATAAAGTCGATATTGTTGAAATGCTTTTTCTTTCAAGCTTTGATGGAATTTGAAGCGATGTGTCTCTCCTTGAAGGCTAGATAGCTTCAAGTTTTTTTTTTGTTCCATGGGGAGAGTGGCATGAAGGCTGAGTCCCTCCTGCAGGTGAGTTATGCTAGCGGGCAGAGAGGCCAGCACACGCTGCCACCTGTTATTCCATTCGCAATGTCTTGCAGAGCAAACAGCGGCGCAGCGGACGTGACAGAGGCAGACTTATAGTTCCAAGACCATCAGAACAGATAGGCTAATCTCCGCCACCAGATGTGAACAGAATATCGATTTTCTTATAGAGGAAATATAAAAATATAAATACGCCTCCAGCACCTCATATGAAGAGAGACATCATGAAAGCATATTGACAAACAGTCATATTGTGGTCCTTTGCCTGTGGCAGAATTGACACCGGCACAATTTTTCTCTTCATGCGGACCTATACTGTAGCCTACACCAGGGTTTTGACAAGTCATTACTGCCTGTGCTCAAGTCTGCCGAGTTTTTAAAAGCTTTGTCATAATATAATGTCATTCAGCTGAGGATTTGTAAAGTAGCAAATGCCAGTTTTGGCATTGACTGACCACATTTTGAAAAGGACAACTTAGCATTAGCATTGTAAAAAAAAATTGTGAACATTGCAAGCATCCGGTTTTTGTTTGTCTCCATGGATTCAGTCTGGCATTGCCCCAAGTAGAAGCCATTTTTGAGTTGGACCAGTCGGCATGTTCTGATATCAGCTATGGGAGCATTTAGTTGTTGTCATTAATTCACAAAGTGTGAATTCAAATCCACACTAAATTCGCAAAGGCCATCAGGGAAGTCAAATCAAAGAAGAAGTGGACATTGTTGTGGCCTACATGCACAAGTGCTTTGCTACTGGGGGAGTGCCAGAGCGAATCCATAGAGAGGACTGTGCTAAAAGCTTCTGAAATTCAGTGCACTTTGTACCAGTCTAACTCAGCATTGCGACTAATGGCAACAATGAGAAGAAAACAGCTGTAGTCTTGGATGTACATCTGCTCTACCTGGTGAAATCCACTTGGTTCACAATTCAATCCACAATACTGGGTTCATGGTTTAGTATTCTTACCATGTTTTGGGAGTGTATACTGCTAAAAGTATACGGTCCTTGAGGAACTTTTGGAGGTCCTTCTGTTTGAATCTGTGGAGGTCTTTCTTAAGGTGCTTTTCCTTCTAAAAAACATTTCCCTGAAGACTCCTCAAAGCACTGTAAGAGGTCCCTCCACAGTTTCAAACTGAAGAATCTCCAAAAGTTCATCAAGGATTGTATACATTTAGCAGTGTAAGGTATGTAAATGTATGTGATGATGAGGAGGTCAAACTTAAACTGACCTACCCATGCTCTGTCTTTAAGTGTGTTCTTTTACAGCATTGCTTGTGAAAATGGGCGAACTTCACATTAACATCAGGTTTGTAGTGATAAAAAAAGATTGATAAGCTTCATCCAGCATCCAGTCGTGGACTATAGTGTTAATATTTCATTTAATCTGCACTGCTGTGTGGTTTGCTTTTCCAAAATGTCCTCAATTCTCTTTTAAATAACATGATTGAAATAAATCTGGTTTGCTTAAGTGTAACTTCCCATTAAACCTGGACATTCTAGTTATATATCCAGTGAGAATTATATTTAGCTGCTTTGTTTTGCTGCGCTGTCCAGGGGGGCTATTTCTAGTGGTGATATGGTAAATATATCAAATCACAATTTTTAAAGACATTTTCTGAAACACGGACATTGATTTTTATCCAGTTAAACAGGACTAATTACACTGTTTGTGATGAAGCGTGCAGTTGATTAGTTTTCCTTAAGCACTAAAAAATTCTTGAGATGCTTGGAAAGGTTAAATTGTGTATCACAATAGCAAAATGTATCACAATATGACAAAATATCGCCATATTGCGCATATTCTCTATGCTCAATAATTCTGAGTAGGCTTCAGATCTGCTGCAAACCTGACCAGAAAGAAATGTGAAAGAAGATGGATGAAGAAATGCTTTGCATTGCAAAACCCTTCTGTTCTTATTCTTTTTTGATTATTTGTTGCATGATGGTTTCCACTATTAATGTAAACCATGTAACTGAGTTTTATATTTATTATCACTGCTGCGCTCCTTCTTTCTGCAGCTACTAGATTTCATGCTATAGCCAACACTGTAATTTATCTTAATAATCATTAATAACCGATTATTTACTGTTATTCTTGAGGCCAGGGAGCATGATTTAGGGGGGTTAAGATAAATAACTTGATAATAAATATAATAAATAGCTAATTTCCATTGATAACTAGGCCTCACAGCAATGTGCTACAGGATGTTGGGATGAGGAGGTGGACGGGAGGAGGGGAGGTTGACTTGGAGAATGTTTAAACAGAATAGACTGTCCGCAGCCATGTTCAAAATCCCAATAAGCGCACACTCAGCTGATTAACACATATTTTTAAGTGTCTATATTCTGAAGGTACCTTGTGGGGTACCTACATCACACTTGGACAGCAAACATACTGTAAATAGGGCAGTGAGGTTGGCTGCCTTGCTCACGGGCACCTCAGCTGTGAATGTTAAGGGAGGAGAAAGCACTGTTCCTTCAGTCCTCCAACTTTCATTTCTTGCTGGTCTAGGGGATAAAAACAAGCTATGATTCGATATATTGCGACACTATAAGTAAGACGATATAGTGCAATTTATCTAAGGAAAATGTCGTAGTATAGAAACACACCATAATACCCATAAAAACACACTCTGCCCACCAGTGGTTCATAGACTTTTTAGGGGTTTAAACACAACATAAAAAGAACTATTAAACTATTAATTCAAAATCAACACAGTATTGCAAAACATAACATCGATACTTCAATATATTGCTATTTTCTTACACCCTTAGTCCCAAGCGACCCTCTCTGACCTTTAGGTCACATCAACAGGTTAGCACCATGCTATATTAAGCACTTTTAGCAGTGTAAGGTATGTAAATGTATGTGATGATGAGGAGGTCAAACTTAAACTGACCTACCCATGCTCTGTCTTTAAGTGTGTTCTTTAACAGCATTGCTTGTGAAAATGGGCGAACTTCACGTTAGCATCAGGTTTGTAGTGATAAATAAAGATTGGTAAGCTTCATCCAGCATCCAGTCGTGGACTATAGTGTTAATATTTCATTTAATCTGCACTGCTGTGTGGTTTGCTTTTCCAAAATGTCCTCATTTCTCTTTTAAATAACATGATTGATATAAACCTGGTTTCCTTAAGTGTATCTTCCCTTTGGACATTCTAGTTATATATCCAGTGAGAATTATATTTAGCTGCTTTGTTTTGCTGCTTTGTTTTGCTGTGCTGTCCAGGGGGGCTATTTCTAGTGGTGATATGGTAAATATATCAAATCACGATATTTAAAGACATTTTCTGATACACAGACATTGATTTTAATCCAGTTAAACATTAAAAGTTGAAGATCCTTGATAAACATTTGGAGGAACCTCTTAAGGTGCTTTGAATAAACTTTGAGAAATGTTTTTTAGAAGAAAAAGGTTCCTCAAAGCACCTTAAGAGGTTTCTCTACAGTTTTAAACTGAAGAACCTCCAAAGGTTCCTCTAGAATCTTATACTTTTAACAGTGTGTAGCTCCACTGTTAGCATGGTGCTAACCTGTTGCTGTGGCCCAAAGATTAGAGAAGGTTGCTTGGGACTAGGGATGTGGCTTTTAACAGTGTAGGAGCTGAGAACTGATATATGAAGCGTATACCTTCTGGTAACAGACGTTCAGGTGTGATCTTATGTTCCACTAATGTTGTGGTTCTGTTGTAAAAATAATGTGATTGTCCTGTTAGCTTGCTATAGCTGTTAGCCACACAGAACCATTCCAACACTTAAGAGCAACCTGTAGCAAGCTAGCTAGATCCCAGTTCACCTCCCAGTTTCATTGCTGTGAAATACTAGGACCGGCCATCACTGGTTTCTTCAGCTATTCAGAATTTAGAAGGTGAACAGCGATGGTGGTAGTTCTGGGAAACATCAGTGATGTGTTTTGATGTCCTTTCCAATAAGGAATGGTGGGGGGAAAAAGTGCCGAGTTCATTTTCCACACACTGGAGCGACAATTTTCCCGAACGGACCTGAATGGAGTCACTGATGTGGAGGAAAGAGGCAGGAGTCAATCTGAGCTTCTGGCAGGCAGCTGCAAGAAAGAGCCAGTCGCAGCTGTGATTAAGCAGAGGACAGCGAGCAAGCGAGCGCGAAAGAGAGAGAGAGAGAGAGAGAGAGAGAGAGAGAGAAAGAGAGAGAGAGAGAATAGGTAATCACTGTGACAGCCGGATCAGCCCTCAGGTTGATTTAATCTGCCACTGTCTCTGCGCCATGACTGGCTAAGTGTGGCAGGAACTGTCGCCTGTGTGTATATGTGTGTGTGTGTGTGTGTGTGTGTGTGTTGTGTGTTTATGCTTTCGGGGGTGGGCTGGGGCGGGGAGGGGAGGGGGCTAAAAATAGTGAACAGACATGTGAACGTGCACTTCAGCAGGGGGGACAGCTTACAGCGAAAAACACAGCGAGTGTGGTGAGGATACAGGAGGACATGTTTTCATTCAATAGGGGCCTATTCTTAGCTAACACATTGAGTTCAGCGCAACCGTGGCAACAGCACCGCTGCTACTTTTAGCATTGCTCCGACCGCGCTAATGCTTTCTCGCTGTCTCCAGCCATTCCTTGAAAAGCTCGCAATAGTGCAGGTAGCACAACTGAGGTGGAAAAGGGCGCAGTCGATCAAGACGTGTTGTATCTCGCTCCTGCGTGCTAGGGCTAGTGGCCTAGCACACTGTCATTTCTTGAAGCAGATGAAGCATGGAGGCATGTAACTGGATGTGCTGTTCCTGATCTACTGTTTCTAACCCAGTCGTTTCATTTCATTCGATATTCCAGAATTCTGCAGACATCATGGGACTCTTCCAAATTGTGATCCTGGCTGTATCTCTGATTCTCTACAAGATCATCTTACAAGAAATGATCATCTAGAAATACGGACAGAGACATTTGACAAGCCCTTTATTTGGTAGATACTATACTATATGGACAAAAGTATTGGGACTATTAGTATTGGGCTTATTCATTGTTTCTTCCGAAATCAAGAGTATTAAAAAAGTGTTTATCCTGCTTCTTTGTTGGAGGAACTGTCTCTTCTGTCCAGGGAAGAGTAGAGTTTCTACTGGATGGTGGGTGATCGCCAACCTACCTCATCCCCAACTCCCCAACTCATCCCAAAAGTATTGGATGGAGCACTGCCTATCATTCCAGATAACACAGTTCTTCCACTGCTCCACATGGCAATGCTGGGGGCTTCATACCCCTATAGCCCACGCCTTGCATTAGACATGGCGCCAATAGGTTCATGTTTATCTGCTCCAGAGAGTCCTATTCTATTGGCAGTACTTCTCTACAGGGACTAGACAAGCTGTGTGTGTGCATTTGCACATCTGATTTGCACATCGGTGTTTCCTTTTTTAGAATGGACAATCAAATGACACTGTGTGAAAAAGAGTGATAACTGGTTTCATTTGACTGATTGTTTGATGGCCAGGGTGGTTGAAGGTTGGCCATCAAGGCTAAAACGTACCCTGTATTGATAATCAACTGAAATATAAAATATAAAATTTAATATTATATTTATTTATATGAAAAATAAAAGTAAATAAACCAAGGATATTTATATCTTGCACACTTTTAAAAAATGTTAAGTCAATGGCTGGTTTTACATTTTACAGAATATGAGCTAGCAATTCAATGGGCCTTTTAGAAATACTTAGAGCCAGCTTTTCAGTTGGGAAATTCTGGAACCATTTCAAGAGAAACTGTAATACAGATCTGTGAAGGACAGCTGCTAACAGGTGAACCAGGTGAAAAACAGAAGAAACTTTACAACAGACAAATCGCACTGGTGTATTGTCTACTATCAGGGATAGTAATAAGCCGTTGCAACTCAGTACCACTTAAAATTATTTACATTTGTCAAAATAGCACTAAATTCCCAGTTATTAGTACAGAGGAGTGCACCTGATTGGTTGTAATGTACCCATGTTTAATCATTTTTGCCATTTTATCAGCAATTAAGCACCTTTTTCATTGATACCATGGGACTCTTCCAAATTCTAATGTTGGCTGTATCACTGAAGCGCTTAATTACCACTATATTGTTGTTAAATTGCTGCTGTTACACTTACTGCTCTCCAATGAAAGAATCACTTCATTAAACTCATACCATAAAACTGTACGAAGAGTTCTGGTTGGTAAATGGCCATACAGTGCTGCTAGTGTTAGTCTCAGAGTGAAGGTGGATGTCCAACTGAGCTTTGTAATCAGGTCCAAAAATGGCAATGGTGGAACGCCTGTTTAACCCTTATGTAGTCTTAACAGTCTATACTCCCCTTGGCCTAAGTGTCAAAATGGCCCGGAAACTATGTACTCGGGAGTTATATAGTTTTCATGAAAGCATGCATGGTGATGTTTTAACTTTCTCTAATGTTGGGGTCATTCTAGGAAAAGTAAAAAAAAAAAATCAGCTGAAAAAATAACAATTGGGGGGTGGGGGGGGGGGTATGTTTATGTCTGCTGATAAACATAGTGGTGTGTCATTTCTGACCCTTAAGACAAACACAAGCATTAAGGGTAAAAAAAAGAAAAAGAAAAGCTTTGCATTGGCAAGCTTAGCAATGCCAAAAGGCCTGGAAGACCTTGGAGGACAACCAAAGTAAATAAATGCAGAATTGAATCCACTTTACAGCATGTAGTCAAGTCAGAAACACTCTCAAGGAGGTAGACGTATCATGGCCAAAGTCTACAATAAAGAGATAAGCGTTAACTTCAAGATGCAAACCACTGGTAACACTCAAAAAGTCCTGACCTCTACCTAAAATCAGACTTTCCATCATCATTTTGTGGCCTAGTACACTGAAAAATGCATTGTTGGGAATCTGTGTTGATAGGATCGATTCCGTCAAGTAGCAATGATGTACACCTTTGAATCAAGTAAATGCAATGTTCCTTTACTATAAAAAAGAGGTAAAAGGGTTTTTTGCATCAGTGCAACAGCAAACAAACAAAGAGTGTGAAAGAACTTTAAAGCCCCTCCATCCAATGTTGATGGTCTAAACTAAGCCAAGAACCATTTAGGAACGTGCATTATTAGGAGTGTGCTGAGACTTTCCAACTCATTAGTTTAAGCAAGCAGCTCATAAACATAGGGAGATGAAGCTAGCATAACACTGACACTCTGTGTAATTCAGATAGACCCTGCAATGCCACACTAGACAAAACAAGATGTCTATTATTAGCTCTAGCTTGGAATTCAATTTGCCTTTCACACTTATTCAGTGCCAGCTTTCTCCGTTCTAACTATAAAAAAAAAACTGTAAAGCAGATCTCACAAGGCCACCTTCTGACAATAAGGTAAAAAGAGCAAGGAGAGCAAGTTTTAGCAAACTTGTGGCTTCTGAGACTTTTTCACGGCTTCAAAATGTATAAATCTTCGCAAGTGAAATCCTCCTGAAGGTAGTCTTAATGTCTAAAATTTCTCATTTTTGTAATGCTGTGATAAAATTATATATATATATATATATACTGAAGAACTTTTGCTGACTTTTTGTTTCAATTAATTAATTAATGCTAAAAGTATTTTATTCCATTGGCAGATCTGCCCCTTTTAGAACATAAAATCACTTAAAACTGGTAAAATTAGCTATTAATTATCGTGATATTACTATAATAATCTCTAAATAAAAAATATTGGATATTTTTGATTACATGTAAGAGGTTTTTATCTTTCTGAAATAAAATTAAAACCAAACAGTTTATATATGGAAGTTTTATTTTTTATTTTATTTTTTTATTAATTGACATGAAGGTTGGAAGGCCTGTTTATAATAATAATAATAATAATAATAATAACAATAATAATAATAATAATACTGAAACACAAGAACAGTGTTGGATAGGGTCCCTTTAATGTTCATTTAACAGAACTACTATCTTTCATCTTAGTGAAAACACATTAGCAGCTGAAGAAGACAGACTTTGCTGTTCTTAATCATCAGAAGACGGACGCTTAATCTCTTAAACCGCAGGTGGTTTAAAGTCACATTATGTCATTTTCAAAGCCATTTGTTTTCCATTAACTAACAGTTATTATTTCTTAGCGTTAGCATTTCTTCTGGAAGACCGTTTCGTTTATATGCCTCAAAAGCTCCGAGCAATATTTCATACTTCAAATGAGGCAGTGTATGAAGCTTTCTCATTTCATTGTTCACAGCCTATAACAGCATGACCAGAGCTGCCTTGGAATTTTCTTTTCAGGATATGAACTGTTTATTCTTTAATGAAAAATCACTCATTTCATATTGTATTTCAAATCAAATCACAAGATTACCATTTCATTCCTGTGAAAGCACGATACATATTTTTGTAATATCGGTTTGTCAGTGGCACAGACCAGACGGACGTCAATTATTTGTTGACTCCTTGAGAACATAGAAGGTTCTTTAATGTTTCTTGGCATGAAACACTTTTAAAAGGTAAAGGTGCACGTATTTGTCACTGTACACTGTACAGCGAAATGTGTCCTCCACATTTAACCCATCTGGTAGTGAACACACACTCACACACACACATGTGTTAGGGGCAGTGAGTACAGACACACACCCAGAGCGGTGGGCAGCCAACTCCAGTGCCCGGGGAGCAGAGAGGGTAAAGGGCCTTGCTCAAGGGCCCAACAGTGGCAGCTTGCCGAGCCCGGGAATCGAACCCACAACCCTGTTATCGATATCCCGGCGCTCTAACCGCTGAGCCACCACTGCCCCACAACACCCCTACGTCCCAAGTCTCTGTTTACAACATACTTCCACACAGCCATTTTACAATTGAATTACTTGTTGTTTATGAAACGCAGGAAATCCATGAGGTGTCAGGGGTGTAGAATGGGTGTAGAATGTGAACATTAAGTGGAGCTTCTTCAAAGTCACATGTCTTATTTAGAAAAACACTTCTTTACAGATCAGTCCATTGAAAGATTCTTTAAGGAAGCAAAAGTGGTTCTTCTTCAATGGCAGGCTCCAGAGAACCATTTTGGCAGAGAGAGAGAGAGAGAGAGAGAGACTATAGGGGTTTGCCTTGTGGTCAAATTCAACCACTGTATTGAATAACTGACAAGTGATGGTTTGTTAGCGGTGGAATAATCTGGAGGGTTTTAATCATTTTAATGGGAGGTGTCCAGCTTAGCATGTGGGAGGTGGGGGTGTATTTATCCCCTGACACCTCATGGATTTCCTGCGTTTCATAAACAACAAGTAATTCAATTGTAAAATGGCTGTGTGGAAGTATGTTGTAAACAGAGACTTGGGACGTAGGGGTGTTGTGGGGCTCAATCAATATTATCATGTATGATAATATAACGCAGCCATAGCTTTATAGAAATAAAGTAACATTATTTCTTTCAATGTTTTAACCCTTTAAACAGCCTATGGACCGCCGGCCGTCCGGAAGTGTTATTACAAACCTCTTTTCAACAAATAGCAAAAGGCTGGTAGGTGGGCCTACACTTCAGTTCCTCACTCTGATAAATGCTGAGTATGGGGCAATAAAAATTCGATATTCGGTTCTATAATACAGCCATGTATATATATTATTTTTTACAATAACCATTTTTATAGTGTTGAATATCTTATAATCCTGCTCAACTGACCTTTCTCATCATTAAGCTCCTGTTTACTTTGTGGTCTGATTTTAGGTACTTCAGTGGCTCAGCAAGAGGTTGTGGAAAGGTTGTTCGTAAATATCTCAAATTAACAACAGGATGCACTTTTATGCCCAGATGACTAAATTCGGAAAGCTGTATCCTAACTGGACTCTCAGATGAAGGCTAATATAAATTAGCTAGAGGATCTAACCAGAGCCAAACAGATTTAGACAGTTAATTTGACATGTAGAGCAAAATATCATCTGTATAAAGTGAGATATGACTGAAGGAGCCTTTAACAGATATAGGCTTAATCAGGGAACTCTATCTCACCTTGTGAGCGAGAGGTTCTGACAAGAGAGCAAAGACAGCTTTGTCTGATGTAAAGGAAACAGTGCAGATACTAAGTAACCTGTGCTGATGTATGCTGAAAAATGTGTTTAAAGGGTTGGAATCGTGCATAAAAGCCGGGCAGACACAAAATGCTTTAATACAGCTTACAGGAAGAGCTATTTCATGCAATCCAAGGCCTTTTCGGCATCTGCTGAAAGCGCTGCAGAAGTAAGAATTGCTAAAAGGTGCAAAATCTAAAAAATGAAAAAGACAATGTAAAAGATAAAAGACCAAGCATGAACATATAAAGCCAGTTTGATCATAATGACTCTCTCCAGTCTTTTATCCAGACATCAGAAATAAAATTTAGGCTTGCATTTAGAAATGACAGAGGCCTTTAACCCTGGAGTCTAATAGCATTTATTTTCTTGATTTTCGCATCTTCATAAATTCACCTTTAAAGGCACTTGGATGTAAGATAATATTCACATGTATTATATCAAAATGTTCAGAACAATCTCAGCTGCCTCTTTCATGAGACCCACTGTAACTTAGAGCACTGAGTGAACAGAAACTCTGACTCTTGTGTTGTCATGCAGAGATCTGGAGACGTTCCTCCAAGTTCTTCCCAAGTTACCCAAGTGTTGTGTCTCGGTACATACAGCTTTATCGTTGGTTTACAGATTTAAGGAGGGGCAACAGTGTGTATTCCTTAAGTAGGCTATTGTCAGCCCCATTGTATCGCGCCCTCCCACGGGGGGATTCCGAGCCGCTGCCCACAGGCTCACAGAAGGACTTTTGTTGTGTTTCCATTCTGGTTTTGATTCTTGGTCATTTGTGTTCATGCTTGTGTTCGGTTCAGTGTCTTGATTCATGTTCATGTGTTCAATTCAGGTTTATCTTGTCGTGTTTAGGTAATGTGCTGCACCTGAGGCTGGGGGTACTTAAGGAGCTCGGTTACAGAGCTCCTCGCCGAGAACTGGATAAATGGTTTGGAACCTTGAGGTAGCCCGAGAGGTTCCTGTCTCTGACCACGGTGTAGTTAGGTCAGCTTTGGCTCGACTTCCTTGTTGACGAGCAAGCCACCCGGCGGATCAAGCAGGTTTGCTCGCTATCTGCTAAGTTATACACATGACTCTCCAGCTCCAGCTAGGTGACCCTCTGCCACGCAGCAGTTCCAGGTTGGGTCTGCCTAGCCGCTCTTGCCAAGTAGCTGGTTCCCCAGCTAAACCCCCGGTCTCAGGTCTGTTTGTTTTCGCCCTTTTGTTTGCCATGTTCTGGTTTTGTTGATCACTGTGTTCACGTTTATGCCCTGTAGTTGCTGCCTTTTTTGTCTCACCTGCCCCCTTTTGTGTGTTTTGTTTTGTTTAATAAATGACTTGCATTGGACCTATCTCTGCGGGTGTCTGACCTAACCCGCCATGACAGCTATCTGCATCTCCAGGACGTCACCATCAGATCATACTACACTTTCTCACATGTCAACCAATGTAATATTCAACACCTATTCTAAACCTAAGAAAATCTAAAACCTAAAAAAAAAAACTAAAGAAATTCTTCATTTTCCTGTAAAAACATACCTTTACTCATGTGGGCGAATTGTTCTGGTGTTTGAAATGGGTCTTACCAGAGTCTTAGCTTCACAAAGTAGTAGAATGTCTGAGCAAGGGAATGTTTGAACTATATTCCTGCACTGTATTAATATTCATAGAAAATACATTAATAAAGACATTAAATTTCATGCACTGGCTCGTTCGTAGACTCCTAGAGAGTTAACTAGAACAATATGTTGGATCTGTCCTTGTTTTCTCCTGAGTCTCTATCTCGATGAAGTTCTCCCTCCTGAAATGAATGCTCAGCTGGTGTGAAAAGGAAAAGTGGACCAATTAAATCCTGTGCCGCGACTAGTAGTGGAGTTCCATCCAAGCCTTTGTGTTTCTGCAGAGATATGGCTGTCACTGATTTCTCTAATGAAAGAGGAGCATCTAACTGATCAGCCAGATCAGACGGGGAAATTTAATGAATCCATAAAATTGTCAGTTTCCTTTTCCTTTCGAGCTCCACAGATAATTCAGGTGTGTATAATGTGAAGTAAAAGTCCCTAAAAGCATTGTTAATGTTTAATGACAGAGTAAGCGATGAGTTGTTAGAAACCCTTATAGCAATTATTGAAGCACAGCTTTCAGACTTTTTTCAGCTTTAAAGCTAAGAGGTATTCCTTGATTAGGTCTTCCTTAACAATAAGCATTCATATAGATTGCATTACACAAAGTGGGTGCAGTTATGCTTTATTATGCTTTATTTTATGTGACTTTGGTGTTTAGTAGCATTTGAGCTTAGAGGTATGTTTGTATCCCAGTCGATACAAACTAGCTAAGGGTAACTCTTCTAAGTAAATAGCTAAGCACTTTTGTAAGTCACTCTGCAAAAGAGCTTCTGCTAAATGCCTTAAATGTACATTTAAAAAAGCCAAGCTGACGCATGCATAATGCCTCTACATAAGCGGCCAGCCAGCCAGCCAGTCATTACCCTCCCATATTTATCTTTTTTATTTGAACCCCTTAAAAAGTGTTGTTGTAGTTACTGAATAATACACATTAGTGTGTAATAAGCCTTGGAGTGTTAAGGGGTTAATTGAATATTATATTGCATAAATAAAAGTACATTAATTAATATTAATGGCAGATTTTATTTTTCTATGGGTAATATATAGTTGATATATAGTGTAAATGGTCCGCCGGCGAACCGAAAGTGTTATTATAAGCCTTTACCAGTTTGTACATATGTCCCTGTAGTAGGGCCGGGCGATATGGTAAAAATACTATCACAATATTCCTAGACATTTTTCACAATACACAATATTTATCACAGACTAAAAACATCAGTAACGACAGATTCTTGTAAACTACCATTCAAATATTCAAATGATTTTTATTTGACATCTGCTGCATTTCATCTAATTAAACCAGTCCAATCACACTGTTTGTAATATAACCTGCAGCTGATCATTGTTTATTAAGCACTAACAGTGTCCTCGATATGCTTAGAAAAGCATATTTTTGTCACAATAACAAAATTTATAACGGTACAATAAAATATTGCCATATTGCCCAGCTCTATCCTGTAGTTACTGAGTAATACTCCTTAGTGTGTAATAAGCCTTGCTGCAATAAGGGGTTAACTTTAAGTGTTGATAAAAAAGCTCACTTCTCAGTTCTTCAAACTATTTTTTATGTTTTTGAATTCAGCCTTTCACCTGTGTCAAGTTTGAATGAGCATGTTCTGAGATATTGGTGACACGTGAAATACAACAGCCTCTTTATAAAACATCTGATTATTGCACATAATATCTGGGGTGAGATCTTAGGCGTTTAGAAAGTCTTCATTCTGAAGAAGGAATACATTAAATCTTTTGTAACAAAAAATAAATAAGGCCAAAAGAGGGATGTGGTGTTAAATATGCTTTATATACCAGCTGTTGTAGCATATTTGATAGTGGTAGATGAAATATTTGGGTTGTTTAGGCACCAAGTAGGCCTGTTGTGATTTTGTGGATGATATTGTCACATAAATAATTGTGATAAATGTTATTGTTGGGATTTTAAGACCATTTTATGCCACTGAACCGTGTAGCTGCTCTGAGCACTGTGAACAAAATTCTAGATAAATAGACCAATAAAATGATCTTAATTACTTGGATAAACTCTTAATTTACATTGACTTCCATTCAAAGTTCAGAACATTTTTGCCTTCTCCTGTAAAGTCACCATTTTGGAGATTGTATTTTCCATTGGACAGCGACAATATTCAGACCCCAGCTCAAGCCCCCCCTCCCCTTCCGACTCATCCCAAATGAGTCCCATCCCAAATGTTTTGGATAGAGCATCATCATTTCAGAGCAAACTTGGTATGCCTCTAGCCCATGCTTGGCATTAGGCATTCATTAGTAGAGGTGTCCACAAACATTTGGACATGTAGTGTATCTGCCTATTCAGCTCCTCCCAGTTAACACAGTGATGTTATTAGAGTGTTTCAGCCCAGATTACTTTATTGAACGAGGCACAGTGCAGGGCAACCAATCAGAAAAGAGTACAAAATAAAAAAAACACCTGTTTAACTGCTTAATTATAAAAGATGAAAAAGAAAAGGTTAAAAAATGGTACATGTAAAAAAAGAGAACTTTGATGCATAAAACCACATAACCACAAAACCACATACATTTGATGCATAAAAAATGCCAAATAATGAATAAGCTACACACAGACGCTAACAGTTTAGTATTGCATAACACACAGTGGGTGCAGTTTCCTATACGGAAAGCCATGTTTACACACGTACACTGGCCTCTACATAAGCTGCCAGCCAGCCAGCCAGCCAACCAGCCAGCCAACCAGCCTTTCCCCTCACATATTCATTAAGATGCGGATTTTCCATTGGCTGGGGTTTGGGGGCGTGGCCTGTGCTCACATCGCATTCCCTCTCCCCCTTGATTAAGGCCACGTTTTTCCAGTGGTTAGCTCTTGTATGAGGAGGCGGGGCGGTTTGCTGAGGCTGAGGCTGAGGCTGGGGTCAGATCTCCATGGCAGCATTAGAATGCGGAGCATGTTTGCTCATTCATAAAAGCCTCTGCCACTGGCTGCCGCTGCTGCAGCCTCGCAATGTGGAACACAAGCACGCCAAGGTCAATGTCCCTGAGCGCAGCTACTGCTGCTGCTGCAGAGAGCATCTGCAACAGTGACACACACACACACATACATACACATGCACTCATATAACAGTGCAGGCAGGCATATGCAAACCCACACGCCGACGTCCGTATGCCCACTCACTCAATGTCATTTCATTGTGATCTCAACATTTTCAACACTAAAGGCCCTAAGTCCATGGTTCTCAGTCCTGGTACTGGAGTTGCACTGCCTTGCACGTTGCAAGTTTTCCCCTGTTGCCGACACTCCGACTAATGAACTAATTAAAAAGGCCTTACTGAGGTGAACTGGGTGTGTAAGAGCAGGAAATGGGAAACAGGAGCACTGTTTCAGACTGTTCCAAGAAGTGAGGAACTGAATGGAAATCTAAATGTCAGGAAACTTCAGCTTCAAGATTTTAAAGCAGCATTATGGGAAAATTGGTATTGTTTGCTCCTGGGCTCCCCCTACAGTTGTGGAGTGTGAATCACTTTTAAACCACTGCCGTAAATACAAAATAAGCTATGAGCGCCCTCTTTAGGACATCTATAAAAGGTAAACGAAGCATGTGGACTGACTTGGCAGATTAATGCGGTCTTGTGCTGCTCATCTTGTTTGGCTTGATGCCACATTTTACCATTTTTTCTTAATTCAGTTTTGTTGTCTTCATTCCTGTTTTGCTTATTATTATCATCCAGTGTCAACCTGAGGAGGATGGGTTCCCCTTTTGAGTCTTGGTTCCTTTCAAGGAACTCGAGGGAGTTTTTCCTTGCCACTGTTGCCACTAGCCTGCTCAAAAGAGGCTCAGACCTGGATCTCTGTAAAGCTGCTTTGTGACAACATTTGTTGTAAAAACACTCATCAATCAATACATTTACATTGAACTGAATTTAATTGCTCCACCAGAATGGCAGTTATAGAGATGCCACTCTCCCAAATCCCAAAGCTGTTATTTGAAGGTGCAAGTGCTACATAGTGTTGCTTTAAGGGTGGCATTTTCAGCTGGTATTCACATGACAGTGACATTATACCACAAAACAGCTAGCATGGATTTTACCACAACATAAAATGCAATTGCAAATTGTATTTTCTATCTTAAAAAGGGGCACATGTGCTAAAATATTATTAAATATTTATACCTTGATGTAACTTCCACTGTCCCACTGTGATCGTGCCATGTGATTGCACTGTAACCAGCCCTATGTAATGTCTAAATACATAAGCCATTTGATGCCACAACAAAAATGGCAGCCTACTAGCAGAGAGGCTCAGTTTATTATTATTATTATTATTATTATTATTATTATTATTAATAATAATAATAATAATAATAATAATAATTAAAGTGTTTTGCTTGGTTCATGCAAAATATTGTAAATTCTCATTTATACGTCCCTTACATATGCAAGATTTAAATGATGTAACCATCAGTGTACACATACTTCTATGTGTCTTTTACATTGGCATGGATTTTAACACCTTTTAAATACCTGCAGTTACTGAGTACGAAGGTATTAATATACCTGTAGTAATATACCTGTAGTTACTGAGTGTGATAAGCCTTTCTGCGTTAAGGGATTAAGAAATACATCCACGAGAGGGCAGTGCAGAGCCAACAGTTAGCAATAGTTAATTCAGTAGACTTCAGGGTCAATCAATAAAATTGCTAACTAAGGTCGTCTCTCTTCAAAAACTGGTCTTTTCCATAAGCTTTCACAGAACGTGCACAAATGAATGAAACGGATGAAATTAATGCAGAGTATGAACAAAAGGCTCTGTCTGTATCTGTATTTGACGTCAAGAATAAATGGGCCTTAAAAGCACTGTACACCATCTTCAGACTTATATGTACTAAAGACAGCATTGCTTCAGGCCAAGGCAAGTTCATTTAACAGAAAAAGGCAATTCAAAATAGAAATAAAAGGCAGAATAAAAAAAAACAGATAAAAATACAGTTATTGAGAAAATATATAGAGATTATTTAGACGCAAAGTGCAGTAATAGTGTGAAAGACCTGGTAAACAGCTGTGTTGAGAAAATGGCTACAGTCAGTGCACATCTGACAGATTCTTGGAGTTTATTACAGCTGACTGCAGCATGGTGGCTGAAGGCTGGTTCTGGGCACTGTTAATCTGCCAGACTGTTCTGGTCTGAAGTCTCTAGTAGGGCTGTATTTTTCCAGCAGCATGTCAGCTGTGGAATTAGGTCGTAGTGCATTCAGTTATTTGTAGGCGAGTCGTAGTATTTTCCAATCTGTCCTGTAGCTCACCAGGAGCTAGAGTAAGCAGTACAGGTTGAATGCTGTTTTTTAGTGGGTGTGCTGTTCCGTAAGGCATCCGTCAGGTGATCATGTACACGATTCATTGGAAACAGAACGCTGGAGTGATTCCCTGCGTAGGAAGACACAGCATCAGCGTGGGTTCATTGCGGTTACTCGAGTTTTGTGGATGAAGGTCACCATGCCACTGCAATGGGTCAACGTTGCCTTTGAATTGCCGTGTCGCCAAGGAGACAGTACAGCAAATTAATCAGCCACGGGGAGTCTGACGTCAATCTTCATTCACCTTCTCCCGCTGCCAACAAAGGAGTGCGAGACACCTTGGGTTAGCGGGGCTTAGCGAGCCATACCTAGAGTGAATCCTAGCCTGTGCGCTTTCACACACAGTGGTCTGGTGACCAGAGTGAATTGCAGCATTAAATTAGGCTGAATAATATTCATAAAGGGGGCCTTTTAAGCTGACAGTTTAGTGAAAGGTCAAATTTACACAGTTTACAAATGTAGGCAAGATAATATTGGTCTCTGTTCTTTAACAAAATGGACAGATGTGCAGGCATCAGGTTTCAGCTACTGTTCTTAGCAATGTGATTTTATTTTGTCTTGTGTGTATAGACAACAGTATGTCATATAATACCAGAAATCGACTTGAGATTGCTTAACAACTTTACATGGTTTGAGGCAAAGGGCCAAGCAGTCAATTCCTTTGACATACTGCTGATTTCTCCTAGTTAAAAAAAAAAAAAAAGATTTACCAGCTTTATTAAAAGAATACTTTATCCAAATAATGGAACACACTGTTAAAAGTAAAGGGTTTTGGAGGTTCTTCAGTTTGAAACTGTGGAATAACCTCTTAAAGTGCTTTGAGGAACCTACAAGGAACCATATTTTTCTAAAAACCTTTCCTTGAATGTTCCAATTTCCTCCTGGAGTTCCTATACTTTTAACTTTATTTTGCCATTTTTTTTTCAAAATGCTAAAAATATTGATATGCAGTTGACTGGCAATGACTTGCCAGTTTTAGGCCCAGGTGTTATCCAGGGTAATCAATGAAAACCAATGCCATTATTAAAAGTTCATAAGTTTATCCCAAAGAACAAGACAATATTTATTGATGCTTTGTAATGCATTACAGTGTATCATAAGTGTTTAAGGCCTATAGTGCCACTATGTTTGCACTCACTCAGTTACCACATGAATGCTTTTAAAAGAGCGATAAAGGCTGAAATCTAAAAAAAATAAACACCTGGTTGCAACAACAAAAATGTGTAAAATCCATCCAGACCCCACCTTTAATATGTGAATAACATGATAACTCACAAATCTTTTTTTTAGCCCTATTCAGATGGAAATAAATTGACATGGGATCCTGAGGTAATTCCCGTCTCCGCTGTAATTATACTTCTGTCCGGATTACCTATGTTTGTGTTTTTCTCCGAGAAAATTACAGGCTGAATTACCTAGTGTTTTTCACTTCACTTAGCGGTGGTCTGATCATTTTAGTCCTGTCTGGATTCACACCTCTGTATTTTTCCAGGCAGATGCCACCTCTAATTGGAAAAAAAGGTTTTTGGCCGCTGCTACTTGCTGCATTTAGTTTCTGAGAGCATGTATCAGCAAGTCCTCCAGTATGTATTAAACACTTTTCTGAATTGTCCAATGAATATTTCCAGAAATAAAAATGAAATCAAATTTTTCTAGGAAATAAGAGGCAGCGTGTCTTCGACGAACATTTTAACACAACAGCAGACCTTCAGGCTAAATCTTTTTCATCCTCTGGTAATATTAGTGGTAGTTGTTTTATCACTGAGGAGATGTGTATATTTTTATCATAGACGACCCCCTGATCAACTAACCCAATAACAAGCAGTGGTGGCTTAACGGTTAGAGCACTCTGCTATTACTGACAGAGTTTTGGGTTAGATTCCTGGGCTCGGCGAGGCCCTTTACCCTCTTCGCTCTTAAGGTGCTGCAGTGATAACTGCCCACTGCTCTGGCCATGTGTGCTCACTATAAAACTGTGTGTGTTCACTGCATGGATAGGTCAGTGGCAGAGGCCAAATTCCGTCTGTGTCCAACACTAATGGTGAATAATTGCCTTGCCTAAGGGCCTTTGAAGAGAACTGATGAAAAATAAGAGCTAATCAAAAAATCTACAAAAATCAACACACCTGATAAGAATTCTGGGAAACTTTAGGAAAATTGACAACATCCTCAAGTGTTTTTTGAGTGGTTCCTACTGTAACCTAGTAAAACCTTTTGCGTACATACATACAGGTGTGATAATTGAGGCGTATAGTTGCACTATATGGTTGTAGGTAGTAGTTCATACTGTAACCTTACATCCCATATTAACCTTTGTAGCTAAATCAGCCGTGTAACTCTAAAACTACAGAACAGAACAAAACAAACAGACCAAAATATATAAAAGGCCATTTTTTAACGATCTTTTGGTGAGCCGTCAACCGTGCATCGCACAGCTTGATTTAGAAATGTACCTAAACACGCCTCATTTCAGGACCACCACGCCCATCAGCGTAGATAGCTATTTAAAAGACGCAGGCAGACGCCGTGAAAATCGACTGTTGGAAAGGTGTAAGATAGCAATAGCAGCATCGGGTCGCACCTTGCGCAGGGTGTAAGAAAGGGCCCAAAGTCTTAGATTAGATTATGTGTGGAATAAAAATAATCCAATTACGCTTCTTGTATAAGCACAACCATTTGATGTAGTGCCTAACATTTACAATGGCAGCTACTGTACCATAAGTCTTCAGCATAGCCTTAATGGCAGCAGTTCTTTCAGTGGCTGCCAGGAATTCAGCAGGGGACTTGCTTCTTGGATAAGGAATGATTTCACACCTTACTTCCACTCCTCACTGCTTAACAAGGTTACTCATACCCCTAACTGCACTGGGTAACAGTGAAGAGCCAGCAGAAACGTACGCTATTCATTCTGTCCAATGATTGTAATTGATTAAGCAGAACTTTACAGAACCATTTCAGAAGAGAAGAGCTTTATCTGAGTCCGGTTTTCGGTTTCACGTTTTCAGTGCAACCAGGCTAGAAACACTACATTCTTTTCAGGCTAAATTACAGTAATTCACTGCTAGCAAATTGTATTGCACCCGCAAGCTGTTGTGTATGTTTACAGCATTTTTCAACTGTCATGTGAAAACACAGGTCCTAAAAGAAGAAAAGAGTTAAGAGTGAAGAAATGTGACAGAAAAAACATATTGTACCAAAAAAGATAATATATATAGTGTTACTGTCATGCAAAAACCTTGCATGTCCACTTTTGGCAGTTGATCTTCACAATGTTTGTTACATTGAATTCCATTAAACGGTGAAAAGCCTGAATGAAAAGTTGCCATTTTGGAGATACAAGGTTTTTGTGTGACAGCGGTAATATTCAAGCACAGAAATCAAGCCTCTGGATCTTTTCAGTAAGGCTGAATGCCATTGTGTCTTTTAGTGCCTTACCTAGCACAGTTTTACCCAATCTAGTCAACAAAAGGTGGTCTAAGGTGTAGTACTCTGACTGTGTGAAGGTTGTAGTGCTGAGGCAGTGGGAAGCATGAGAGAGAGAGAGAGAGAGAGAGAGAGAGAGAGAGAAAGAGAGCAGGAAGCATGGCTGGAGCTACAGCTAATTCACCTGTCCATTACATGTCCGGTAAGTGGTGTTAATGATGGTAATCACTCCCCCGATGGCGCTGATGGTCGGTTTGGCCTACCCCAGACAAGCAAAGTGGAGCTAACCGCTGAGATTATGACCACAGCTCCCCACTGTGCAGGAAACTACCGGCTACTCATAGCTCTCTCTCTTACAGGGGTAATTTCGTCCCAGCTCGCTAAGTCAAATGTGTCATTTGAGCAAGGTGTAGGCTACATGATAGCTGGAGAAAAAAGCTGGAAAGCAACACCACTTAGGTCTACATTCAGCCATGCTCTGAGCAACAGATGCGAGGACTTCTATGGGGACCTTCACTTTGCTACAGAGGGTCTTTTGACACTCATGTCCCACTTGGGAGAGATTGATAGCCTTAATCCCAGGCAGTATGAAGAACAGTGTAGATTCACTATTGTCTCAGCCTCACCTGAGATGGTACATGGACCTGATCTGATGTGTAATAGTTTGTAAGGTTCTTTGCATCTGGATGGATTTCAAATACATAGGGAAAACACAGGTGCACCACTGACAGAAAACAACCTAGGCAGACATCAACAGTCAGGCGGTCATTGCTATCTTGGCAGTGAATTGTCAACCTAGGCACGTGCCCAACGTGCATACACCCCCGCTTTAGACTTGCACATTTCAAGCAGCGCAAGGTATACTTTTCCCGTTGTTACGATAGCAAAGACACACTGAAGCCCTAAATCAAGCTGAGCAGTGCACGGTTTACGACTTGCCAAAAGTTTGCTAAAATAGGGCCCATTCTCCTTGTAACATTAGGGTAAAACAAGTGAGTGCGCCCCAAGTGGTTGAAAATTCATTTATACTGTGTCAGTAACTCTATGATGAAATAGGGATGATTTTTCCTGCTTTGAATGAGAGCATAGCAGTGGGGTACTTTGCGTAATGCCCCCGCTCCTTTTGGGTGAAAACAGTCAAATTTCCAGGTCAATTTAGTTGCATAAAATAAGAATACCTGGATGATTTACAGCCATCAGGAGCCAGGCAACATTTAAATCAGGTCATTGCCGGTCAAAGACTGGCGTCGTTGTATAGACAATAACAGAAATAGGGGCTGATGAGTGTCCTTTCAGCATACCGCTGTCAGTGGACGAACAACCCTACCCAATGTTGCACTGAACAGTTACATTTATTGATTCATTTAATCAATGATGATTTCCTTTAGTTTTATTATCATGACAGCATTTAGACCCACTGTGCATTTGGATTATTATGAGGATAATCATGACATAAAAATCACTTCAGGGAACAGGCAGGAGAAGCTCTTTTGGTACCTACGTTTCAACAAATCGGGAGAAATCCAGCTGGCTGCAGCCAGTGCTGGTGAGCTAGATGTTAGCTAGCGGTGACAGGCTTACATTAAACTGGGATTTCCCTGCTATTGACAATGTTCTATGTTCTGCTCTTTCAGTGCAGCATCAACATTCAGTCCTCTGACTTATAACATCCTTAACTAACCTGTGATGATGTACACATATTGACTGGCTGGGCCCCGTAGTTTACCATTTTCATCCTCTCTACGGATGATCAGAAGCCACCGATCTCTGCTTTTGCTGTCCGTCGCTCTCTAGGGAAGGATAGTAAATCATAAACTTAGGCTTGTCTTAATGGTGGATGAGCAAAATGCCACGCAGCAGAGTTTAGGCATGGTGACACTGTTGTTTCCAGTTTGGCGGCAAAAATATGATTGGGATTTGTTTTCACCCAACAGGGGACATGGCTGTTGGGACAACAGGGGCGTGGCATGCGGTTCCTCTCTTCTAACCTGTAGCGGACTTACCCTGCCTGCACCTCACTCAGCCTCTGCATACTTGTCATCAACCCTCTAAAGCAGCACACCTGTGAATTTGAGGGCTGAAGAAAATACAGATATGAAAATAAAGATATCTAAAGGGGTGCCATAAAAGAATGTTTTTTGGTTTCCAAAAAAAAAACTTTCAATGGATTGTTCTGTCAGAGAACCGTTCCTTTAAATGAGATGGAAGTGCAGCAGCTCTTAAAATCGACTGAAACATTGACATGATCTTAAAACCTTTTTTACACACCTTATTTCTTTTAGTACTGGTCTATAAGGAATGAAATGGGGATTTCTCCAATGACATAAAGTCCCTTAAATGTGAAGTCCCTTAAATGTCCTATGAAAAGCAAATGCCAGCTGGTCTTCTAAGTTGTGGTAGTGATATGAGATGATGTACTGGCTGTTGATACAGCACAGCTATGTTCTAGAAACTAGACTTGAAGAACTGCTGAAAAATATGTGCGAAACACGGTCAATTTATACCTCTGGTTTATTGATTGTCCACCTGGTTTGATACTTAATACAGGAAACCACTGATCAATCAACTGAAGATCAGTTTGGGACACTGTATGTGTATCTGTATGGAGAGGATCAAGCATCTGTTGCTTTCTGGTGGCTTTGAAACTGACAATATATTATCGTATTGTGTTACATTTTTTTTTATCATGGTACACAATATGCTTTTATGAGTATATTGTGGATATCTTCAGTGCTTAAAAAACACTGATTAACTTTACATAAAGTGTAATCAGTCCTATTGAATTGAATGTAGCATATTTTGAGTACATTTACATTTATGGCATTTAGCTGATGCTCTTATCCAGAGCGACTTACAAGGTTACTTTTATTACAGAGGAGGGCCAATGGAGTGTTAGGAATCTTGCCCAAGGACTCTTATTGGTGTAGCGCAGCATAGTCACCCAGACCAGGAATCAAACCCCAGTCTCCAACATGGTGTGGTAGCTTAGTGGCAGGTAGTGGTGTTATCTGTTGCGCCACACCAAAGTGAGTAAAAATCGCAGTCAGTATAGGAGAGTATTGGGATAGCAGTTTTTAAAAAGTTTTTTGTCTACATGACAAAATATTGCGACAAATATTATATATCGTAAAAATCTCTTTAAATATTGTGATATAACATTTTTACTTTATCGCCCAGCTCTAACCTAAACCTCTGGTGGGCGTTCGGATGCTGAGATCATTGTAAGATGGATTTGTAAGATATGGCGTGTTTTCTCCCACAGAAAAGAGTCTCATCAAGGCTGGACTCTTTAAAGAGTCTCTTTAAGGCTGGATATCAGCATGTAAAGCGTAAAATCTTTGTCCAAACCTGAGGGCGCCTGAATGTTCATTTTAAGATCTGGGCTTCTTAACTTGAATGAATGGGCCTGCGTTCAAGCCTGCTTTATCATGTTCCCTACTTTAGTCTTCATCTTGGATTTTATTAGGCCTACCTTGAACAGTGCTTAATCTGGCACGCTGAATGCACTCGTGCTGTTGGCAGTGAGGTCCACAAAGCCAGCACAAGAAGAACGCTCTAAGGCTGGATTATATTTTCTTCATCAAGCTTGGCACAAACATAGACGTGAGGGTTGAGTGATCTCTGCAGGGCAAAGTGGTTTCTACTCACCTTCACAGCTTTTTTTTTTTTTTCATTTTGGTGTACTTTTACATACACTATATTTCCAAATGTTTGTGGACACTCCATTGAATGCATTCAGCTACTTTAAGTTGCACCCATTGCTGACACGGATGTGCCACTGCACGCACAGCTTAAATTTCCTTAAATGTAATGGAAAAATCTTTGGTTTATCAGTTTATTATAGTCCATTTAAGGTAAAGGTGCACGTATTTGTCACTGTACAGTGTACACAGTGTGTCCTCCGCATTTAACCCATCTGGTAGTGAACACACACTCACACGTGTGTTAGGGGCAGTGAGTACACACACACACCCAGAGCGGTGGGCAGCCAACTCCAGCGCCAGCAGAGAGGGTAAAGGGCCTTGCTCAAGGGCCCAACAGCGGCAGCTTGCCGAGCCCGGGAATCGAACCCACAACCCTGTTATCGATATCCCGGAGCTCTAACTGCTGAGCCACCAGAATAGGGTGCATTTTAACCTAGACAACCAGCTTTTTAACCACTCTGACCATCAGACACCAACTTCAATCAAAAAAAGATGGCCTTAGCTGGTCTTAGCAGTCAAACTGTGTCCTCTGGAATGATGGTTGGTGCTCCCTTCAATACTTTTGGGATGAGTTGGGGAGTTGGGGTTGAGGTGGGATGATGATCATCCAACATCCTGACCTCGCTAATGTTTTTGTCACTGAATGCAATCAGATGCTCACAGCTATGCTTCAAAATCTAGTTCAAAGCCGTCTTGCCTGGCCAGTAGAGACAGTTACTCCAACAAACGCAGCATAGACTCTTTTTTAATACCCTTGATTTTCAAAAGAGACAATGAATGAGCATGTGTCCCAATATTTTTGTCTGTATAGTGTACTTGCTAAAGCAGATGGAGCTCTTAACCCTTGTTATCCTTGCTCAAACCAGGTATAATCCTATGTAAATCTACAAACCTTTGAATGTTGCTTGAAGGCAAGTGGAATTTAAACTAGTCTAGTATCAAAGCAGTCCTTTTAGAAAATGTCTTTATGCATGCTAGGTGCTATTATTAGGACGTATTTGGACAGGTTGATTGTCAGGTGGAATTTTTGAGCTAAAATCACTTCAGATTCAAAATTTTGTGTTATGGCTTAAGTTGAAATTCTGCAGACTGTTCTCTGGGAGTTCTCTGTGGCACACCTGTCTAATAATTGGCTCTATCATTGTAAGGTCGATCCCTGGTAGCCCTTTCTCTTCTCATCATTCAGAGTGATGCTAGCCAACACGGTTGCCTGTTACCAGATGCAGTAGAAATGACCCGTTCTCCTTCAAGCATGTTAAGCTGTCCAGTGATGTTGTGTCAGTGGCAACTCAAAAAGATGATGCACTTCATGAGTCTCAGAAGCCTAGAGGTTCTAGCCATCAGCCCGTATTTCAACTTCACTGTATATCAGCACTTGAAATACTGTAGATTTCTAATAAGTCATCTGGGAAATCCTTCAACCACACTGTTCCTTCTCCAGTCAGTTTGCCTTTTTAGTCCTTTGGGACTGGTGTTCTTATGATATTGGCACTCAGCCTCTCTGAGGCTGGCAACTCCCGCAGTGGGAAGTATGGCACAGTGAAGCTTTAATGCCCCCCACTGGGGCAGTGGGAGAGACTGGAAGTGTGTAGAACTCTACTCTCCTCTAGTGCCTTATTGCCAGGGTCACTCTGGGGCACATTCAACAGGGCTTCACACTGTATACCACAGCACCCCAAAATGAACAACGTGTTGAGGTACTGGTAGGAACACTGCCGGGGATGTTGGGCCCCATGAATAGATATTAAACTGTGAAACACTTCGACCAGCAAACCACCAGCAAAACCAGCACATGTTATGTTTTGGATGCTGCTATGCTGAGTAACCAGCATAACCAGCGGTGGGCAGCCATTGCTGTGGCGCCTGGGGAGCAGAGAGGGTGAAGGCTCAAAGGCCCAACAGTGGCAGCTTACATGTGAAATGTAAGCTGTATATGAGGATATTCCAATCTTGATCCCTGATGAGATACAATGCTGTCCAAATACTTATGGCTTGACTTTGTTGTTTTTGCTCTTAAACATGATTGGATAAAAACAAAACTGTAATAGTGAAGTTAAAGTAACAGTGTCCGCTTTAATCCACAGCCATTCGGGACACGCCTTTTTATAAATAGTCATTTATGGACATTTGATGTCCAGTGTTTTTGCGAGTTCAGACTACAGTATATGTCTTCAACATATGGATGTGGTCATGAGATCTCCATGTTTTAGAGCAGTTTTTGGGCTAGAAGGCCTGACCCCCTCTTCATTATCAGTGGCAGGACTGAGAGATACGGAGTAACACAGAGGAAATAGGAAGAAGAGGTGGTGGGGTGGGAAAACTTTGTGGCAGAGATGGACATTTACAGGAGATCGATGGTAAAGAGGAGAATCTTCAGGCGTGATTCTCCTCCCAGACCTCCATTTAGTTTTATGCTGGAGCTACAAGGCTGAATGCTAGTTAGCCCTCTTCACACATAAAACTTGTAATGTTACCAGATTACTTTTATTTTCTTCTTTGGACAGGAGTAATAATTCAAGATTACCTTGAGCTTGTAAAAGGAAAGGAAAGCTTCTTGATATAAAGCAATGCCCCATAATCTGTCAAACATGGTGTAAGCACTATAATGGCCCGTATATGTAAGATTGCCAGTGGAACTGGTCACTGGTGTTTATTTACAATGTGACAGTTGGTAGATGTAGCAATATGAATTATGAAGTAAATAGAGCTCTACTCTCTGCTATACTCTAGGATAGAGAGTAGAGTACTCTCTAGTAGGATACTCTATAGGATGGTGCTTCAGAGTCCAGCATTGCATGATTGACATACACAGCACTAATACAGCATTTTCAGCTGTAGAGAGGTGAGCTGTGCTTTCATTTTTGAATCAGGTACGAACTCCCATAAACTCCCTGTAACTTTTTTTCCCTTTCAGTTCTCGATTTTTCAATTTTGCTTAGCCAGCAAGGCTGCATTGCTTTTGCAGAGAAGCAGGGCTGCTCTCTAGAATCATGGAGGGAATACGCTCCTGTGGTGGTTTCACTCATGAATCTAAACTAGGAAACTGAAGCACTGCAGAAACTTTCTGCTTCGTCAGCTGTATTTTAGACAGCACTGGATTTCCCGGTCGTGTAATAGATACTGTTTACAGTGAGCCCTCATTGTAATTACCTGGGAAGTTTCCTGCTGGCAAATTCCGGATTGTGACTCTTGTGACACGCATAACCCTTTCCTGTTTTATCATCTGTAAATTCCAGGGTAAAAGTGCTTGTGTAAGAGGGGCTTAGCAGTACCTGCTTATAGTTTTTGGCTTGTATATAACTAGGGATGTACCGTTACCACTTTTTCCTTTCCGATACCGATACCGTTACCAGATTTTCAGGTATCTGCGGATACAGAGTACCGATACTGATACAACTCTGACATAAATACTCGATAGATGGCTATAAATC
Source organism: Salminus brasiliensis (assembly GCF_030463535.1). Classification (NCBI taxonomy): domain Eukaryota; kingdom Metazoa; phylum Chordata; class Actinopteri; order Characiformes; family Bryconidae; genus Salminus; species Salminus brasiliensis. The sequence continues at coordinate 20,561,102 of NC_132892.1, read as the reverse complement.
CTGATACTCCTTAAAAAGAACAGCATGTACTGGTTAAGTAACTGCACATTTTAAATGGTTTCAGAGCTATGAAACAATGAAAATCGCCACAATGCAGTAAGTAAGTACAGAAGTGGTAGCAAGTAGATCTTGCTAAGCTCGACCAAACTGCTTTTTATTTGGTGTTTAAAATTCACATTTCTATGTAAATACACATCTCTATGTAAAAAGATACTAAACTTCAGTGTGTGGCCTTAAAACAAGCTGCTTAAACTCAGCTTTTGGTTTTAGAACCAAAAACACTGCATGGAAGGAAAAAGTGCTAAAGGTTCCATTAAACTATCGATTTAATGGTAATAACTATTTAAGACTGGCTGTTTACTGGTTGTTTAAACATTTGGTTTTATGAAGTATGCAAACCAAAATTGTCTATGTTAAAATAAAAAAATAAAAAGTAGGGCGTCAGTAAGCTTTATGGTATCGGTGCTCTCTATTGCCGATACCAATACTGTGTGTAAATGCCAGTATCAGCGCTTACCTTATCATGAATATAAGCATAATAGTTATATCTAGTGTTGCACCAGTAGTATATAACTATTATGCTTATATTCATGATAAGACCTGAATTTCCAGCTCTTTAGTTTCCACTATAGGAATGAAAAGAATCCGTAATTTTTGTGAATCACTGGACTGACCCTCACTTTGGCACGCTATTTTAAAAAAGCTGTGTTCTAGAAGATGAGAGATTTTCTTAAATAGCTCAGATCTTCTTATTAATGTGTGTGTGGCTATAGCTCGTAAAACTTTGCAGTTATTGGTAGGCCGTAATTCTTTTCCCTGAAACATTTAATTGTTTCTAAACTGGTCGCAGATTGGATTTGCTCATTTGAACTGAGAGATTATTAAAAACAGAGATGTCTCATGATGGCAAGTTGGCTACAGTTCAGAGCATTAGGGTGAGCTGGATATGGTCTGCAGAGAGTACTGTTCCAGCAGAACAGAGCCACACTCTTGCTCTCTGACTCTCTCTCCCTCTCTCGCTCGCTTTCTGACTTCCTGCTTCTGCTCATTAAGTCTCTTGGGGTGTTTTCAAGGTGCACAGCGTTCTCTTTAAGTTCTCCCTAGACACATGAATGCTTTATTCGTCAGTTTTTCAAACTGTAGAAAGAAAATAGTTCCGTTTTTACTGCAGAGGTGCCAAATTGTTCATAGCGATGCGGATAAGAACCAGTTTAGTGTCGGGCCTAATCCCATTTTTTTAAATACTGTAAGATCCATATGCATTTGGACAGTGACACATATTTTCACATCCACCACAATGGATATGAAGCAAGTGAAGCAACCAAGAAGTGTAGAGTTTCAGATTTAATTCAAGGGTTAATCATGAACCACTCTTTTGTCACAGGCCCAAAAGTAATTGGACAGTTGACTGATAAGCAGTTTCATGGGCAGGGGTGGTCTGTTCCCTTATTATTTCATGAGAAATTATAAACTGTTGATAAACAGTTAACTCTTTTCTTGGTGAAAATAAAACAAACCCTCACTATGCCTAGTCAAGTCAGGAACACTCTGGAGTAGGTAGGCGTATCATTGCCAAAATCTACAATCAAGAGTTAATGTCGTGAATTTACATACAGAGTGTTTACTTCCAGACGCAAACCACTGGTAACACTCAAGAACAGAAAGACCAGATTTGACTGCTAGGAACTAATCTAAGAAACCTGTCAAGCTAAATGAAAGGAAATACCCAAATATCTGTCAAACATGGTAGAAGCACTGTAATACAATAAATATGTAATATGATTGCCAATGGAACTGGATGGCTGCTGTTGATGATTGATGATGTGACTGTTGATAGATGTAGCAGGATGAATTATGAAGCGTATAGAGCTCTACTCTCTGCTATGCTCTAGGATAGAGAGTAGAGTACTCTCTAGTAGGATACTCTATAGGATGGTGCTTCACAGTCCAGATGGTTAATGGCCCAAAGCATACAGTGAAGGCAACCCAAGAGCTTTTTAAGGCAAATAAATGGAATGTTCCTAAAGGGCTGAGTCAGTCACCTGACCTCAGCTTAATGGAGCTTGCTTTTCACTTACTGAAGGCAGAAAAGCCCACAAACAAGCCAAGACTGAAGGCAGCTGCAGTAAAGGCCTGACAAAGCAACTCAGGGGAGGAAACTCAGCATTTGAGGATGTCCATGGGTTCTGGACCCCAGCTAGTCATTGGTTGCATAGGGTTTGCTTCTAAATAATAAAAATAATCAATTACAATACTATAATTCTGTTAGTTTGTCCAATTACTTTTGAGCCTGTAAAAAGCGAAAGACTATGTAAACAATAGGTGTCACTTCTAAATGGGTGCAATATTTGTGTTAAATTCCACTATAAACACATCTTGATTGCTTCATTTTAAGTCCATTGAGGTAGTGTACAGAGGCCAAATGCTTGTGGACCCGTCCTGTACGTTAATGTTGGAAACACACATGTAGGGTGTTGTGAGCCAAGGCAGCCCCCCCCCCCCCCCCCAGTCATAGACCATATGTCAGTCCTGTGCTGGACTCTGTAGTACATTCAGGGAGAGCAGTTTCATCAGAACAGAACTCACCTCGTGTACTTTCCTATTCATCCACAGCGCTCAGACTTCTCCCAGGCTTTCCAAAGATGGGCTGATAAAAGAATGTGATTATGTGTGGATATGTAAGTGTAAAACATTCACCCCAGGCTGAGCACTTCAGGCTAGTGCTTAGGTGCCTGCAAAAAGCCAAAGCAACAGAGCGAAACTTATCCGTGACTTTATGAAATCGCAAAGGCTGATAAGATCCCAAATCTGAGATGTGCATAACAAGATGCAAGAAAATGATACAGATGAAAACAAAGATAAATGGAAATCTCCCTCTTGATTTTCCCGAGGCAAAAAGCCTTTTAAGTCATTAATATCAGTGTATTGTTATTCTATTCAAAGGTAATTACATAATTACATTATTAAGTACGTAGTTGGTTACAGATTTAATGTCGTTTATATAGAGATTACATTTTTTAGATACAGAGACTTATAGATAGCTCAATACTATATAGAGCGCAATACATTTTTTAAATGTTTGTTTTTAAGGGTTTAGGGGTTTGTTCTCGATTTCTGTATATCTTCTTAACCCCATAGCACTTCAAGGCTTATCACACAGCTTATTATTTAGAACTACAGGGACTGAAAACTGGTGGGGCTATTGTTCGGTAATAGACGTTTGTCTCCGATGTCGACTGAATGAAGAATGAAGGGTTTCTGACGTGACGGGTAAGTCCTTACTGATTTCCTGAGTGTCCATTGGTCACAAATCCACTAGTTACAGATAAGAGAGACAGATGACAGACACATGAATCCTGCAGTTAGACATGGAGAGAGGTTCCTTCATGGTCTCATAACTCCAAGTGTGAGTCACGTACAATGCCATGAAAAGGGCTGATTCTTCCGATTCAAAAGATTTTGAACCATATTTCTCACACAGATATTAACCCCTAAATGCCACAAGGTTTATTACACACTAAGGTGTATTATTCAGTAACTTGAGGGACTTCTGTACAAACTGATGGAGCTATTCTTTGGTAATATCAGTCTGTAATAACACTTTCAGTCCACTGGTGGTCCCTAGGCTGTTTAAGGGTTTAATAGAAACATCAAGAAGCAAGGACCCCAGAGGGTTAATGGCAAAAATATAGCAGAAAGTTAACATATGTTTTTTCAACATAAAACAATGCAATCGTGGGTGCAGACTTGGGTTAAAAATGGTAGGGGTGCCATATATTCTTTTGACGTTATGTTCCAACTGAATGACAAACAATTGATTTGGGTGTGGGACATTGACATCAGAGCAGGAAACATCTGGGAATATATTAAGTTATTTTATGTTTTTTGTTTATTTCATAACATTATATATAGCATGCTATTCAGGTCATACTGTGAAGGTGCTGCTTACTGAATGGTTCAGCCCACACCCTAAAAATAAAGATGCCATACTTGGTTATTTGAGTGATGCCATAGAAGAACTAAAAGAGGTTGGAAATTGAGGTAATTGTAATAAATGTGTCAACACTGTGTCTGTCCACTCACTGTCCACTCTATTAGACACTCTTACTCGTTGGTCCACCTTGTAGATGTAAAGGCAGAGGCAGAAGCTCATCTCTTGATAAACAGCAGTGTCACTGCAGTGCTGAGAATGACCACCCCCCAATAATAGCTACTCTATAGTGGCCCTATGGGGTCCTATGGGCATGTGAAAGGAGGCTCTGCAATTCTAGAACTACACAGTGCTCCTGTATGGTAAGTTGAACTGATCTAATGGACAGTGAGTGTAAAAACAAGAAGGTGGTGTTAATGTTAGGGCTGACTGGTGTGTATGTATACTAAACTGTGCTTGGAAGCCTTGTGTTCTAGTCTGAAGCTGAAAGTATGTTTGACCTGAGATTGTCTCTGTGCACTCCTGCTCAACTCAGTGTGACTGTGCATGAATAGCAGAAAGAGAGCAGTTCAAATGCACTGCTTTCATTCGCTGGAGATGGGGGAATCCTGTAGACTTCAAAGGTTCTTCTTTTCTCCATGCTGGAAAAAGAGGTGGTACCCTGAATTTACATCATTTCCACATGAATAAAACATACATCGATCAGCCATAACATTAGCACCACTGATGGGTGAAATGAAAAATATCGATCATCTTTATCTGCAGTGGCATCCATCAGGGGTGTGGGATCCATATATTAGGCAGCAGGTGATCCGTCGGTTAAAAGCAGGAAAACTGTGGATTGGGTCACCTGGATGAACACCTAAGGCTCATTGATGTGATCCATGGAGGCCCCACCTCACTGAGCTTAAAGGGCTTAAAGGATCCGCTGTTAACGTCTCGGTGCCTAATACCACAGCACACCTTCAGAGGTCTTGTGGAGCCCATGCCTAATCTAAAATGGTCAGATGTGTTGTGGTGGCACAAGGGGGACCCACTCATTATTAGGCTGGTGATATTAATGTTATGGCTGATCTGTGCATAAGATTTATTTGCCATTGTCATTCATGAGCTAAAAAAACACACTAACATCAGGCATCATTTACATTCCTTCCCCCGTTACTCAGTGCGATTCTTGCCAGCGTGGGTTTTGTAATGTAACGTAACTGAATCTGTTAGTGCTCTTCTCCAGGCGATAGAACCATGTCTGCCATTAAGATGTGAGAGGCAAGTAAATAGATAAAGAACCTTTACATTAATATGGTTCTTCTGTGGCATTGGTTAAAGGACTATATGTGGCGCCATGATTATAAGGAATGTATTTAGTGATGTCTTCGCAGCAATTAGAAAAGATGTGGTTGGCTGCCTTCATGGGACTTGGAGGAAGGACATGCTAGCTTTCATCCCTGGTGGCATCGTGTGATGGGGGAGTCCTAGCTGTTGGGTGGGAATTGGAAATGACTAAATTGGATATAAAACTATAGAGAAAAGAATACCCTTAGTCTCAGCCATTACCTCTTCCTCACAAAGCAGATCTCAGACTTGCTCTGAAAAGCTACCTTTCACCAGCGCTTTTCTCAGCACGGGAGGACTAAGAAAGAGGCTTTGTGATTGCTTGGAGCTAATGTTTGCGACGGTGAGGAAATTGAATCAGGAAGGACTGAAGTGGAGTGGGTATGCCCTGATTGATGGATTGATATGTGGATCACAGTACACAGGAGAGTGCAGGGAAGCTGCTTGCCGCATAGAGAAAGACCCGTTTCTCCATTTTAGAGAGAGAGAGAGAATGCAGGAAATGCGTTTACTGTGACTGCATGATGTATGAGCTTTTATGAAAATGAAATACACTGTGATAGCTGCCAGTTTATTAGGTACCCCCACACTGTGCCTGTAGCCACTGGCCATTTTGTGTGCGAAACACCTACCATATACCGCACTGTGCAATGTCAAAGGGCTTATTTTTTCATTTATCGAATTTGCAGTCAAAACAGCCATTATGTACAAGTAATGCATTTTTTGCTGGAAATATTTGTGAGGAGAGAAACACTGAAATACCTGGTAGACCACCAAAACCGCCTCCATCAGATACACAGCAGTTTAATCTTTTTCATCTTCAGCGTTCGGAGAGGACAAAATCGGGCTCCACTCTTGCTTTAGATCTGAATCTGAATCCACAGGTGTTTAGTTAGATGTCTACTCAACAGTGTCGGCATAAAAGGATGTGAAGCTGATCAAGACGTTCTTACTTCATTGACACCATCATGGGATTTCTGGGATCATGACAAGCAGGCAATGCTCCAACTTGAATGGTCCACCACCCAAATAATACCTGGGGTTCAGCTGTTCCTTTGCCGGTTCCTTTCCAGTGATGGACAGAGTGGATGTAGGTGATAGGTGTTTCTGATAGAATGGTCAGTGAGTAGATATAGGTGTATGGGAGAGTGAGGCTCAAACACCAAACAGGAAGTGCTTTCGGTCATCATATTTTCAGAGCAATGCCATCTGTACATTTTGACTATATTTAGACAGGTATATATCTAGATCATTCTGACTCAAGTGTTTTTTGGAATTATTCAGTTGTGTGCAGTCTTATTGGCTCTAACACAGTGCTGTTTTGAAGCATATAAGTAACTCAGAGTGAGAGCTAGCCAGGTAAAGGTACAGCCTCCACACATGGGGGTTAGTTTTAATACATTGTTAGAAATTAGCCATCCAAAGTAAACAATGGGAGAAATCCAAATAATATCAAAATAGGGTTTTTGCACAGATTGATCAGAAATATACTATAGATATGTTGTAATATATAAAACAGCTTTCAGTTTTATGGTACATCTATTTGCTGTTCTACTTTGTGGTCAGGCACACATCTTATCCAGAGCAATTTACAAAAGTGCTTCGCTATTTACTCAAGAAAAACCTCGGCTAGTTTGAATAGACTAATAGTTCAAATATACCTCTAAGCTTAGACATTACTAAACACAAGTTAACATAGAGACCATAGTACTCTCTGAAGAGGTGGGTCTTCAGTCTGTTTGAAGACAGCGAGCGACTCGGCCATTCGGACACCCAGGGGAGGCTCGTTCCACCACTTTCATGCCAGGACAGAATAAAGCCTGGACGCTTGTCTTCCGTGGGTTTTGAGGGATGGCGGGTCGAGCCGAGCCGTACTTGAAGCTCGAAGGGCTCCTGGTGCAGATCGGCTTTTGACCATTGCCATCAAGTTACTGAACATATTTTTTGGATGCAGATATCTGGTATGTATTTAGGTTAAAATGCCCATTTGGCCGAAAAGCAGAATTATGTTAAATGATTTGTGCTTGTTTTAGGTTAGCAGGCTTCTTTAGCATTTGGTACAACCAACCCCTCCATCTTTTACAGTTAACTACCTATGAGGTACAGTCATGCCCGAAAGTATTCATACCCCTGTCAAAGTTTGACTTAAATTTACTTTTATTTAACCAGAAATTATATTTTTGCCTGGAAATGACACAGGCATCTCCCAGGAGATAACACGATGATGTACAAGAGGCATCATTGTGGGAAAAAATATTTCTCAGCTTTTATACACATTTGAACAAAAAGTGGCATGTCCAAAATTATTCATACCCTTCTCAATAATTAATAGAAAAGCCTTTATTGGCTATTACAGCAATCAAACGCTTCCTGTAATTGCTGACCAGCTTTTTGCATGTCTCCACTGGTATTTTTGCCCATGCATCTTTAGTGATGAGCTCCAACTCTTTGAGGTTCGAGGGTCTCCTTGCCATCACCCTGATCTTTAGCTCCCTCCACAGATTCTCAATTGGATTCAAGTCAGGACTCTGGCTGGGCCACTGCAAAACATTAATGTTTTTGTCTGCTAACCATTTCTTCACCACTTTGGCTGTGTGTTTTGGGTCGTTGTCGTGCTGAAATGTCCACCGGTTCCCAAGGCCAAGTTTCTCTGCAGACTGCCTGATGTTGTTGAGAATCTTGATGTATTGCTCTTTTTTCATGGTGCCATTTACTGCGATCAAGTTCCCTGGTCCATTGGCTGAAAAACACCCCCAAAACATTAGGTTCCCACCACCATGTTTGACAGTGGGGACAGTGGTGTTCTTAGGGTTGAAGGCTTCTCCTTTTTTACGCCAAATGGTGCACACATCATTGTGGCCAAACAATTCAATTTTTGTTTCATCTGACCATAAAACAGAACACCAGAAGTCTTCTTCTTTGTCCAGATGAGCATTTGCAAAGGTCAAGCGGGCTTTTGTGTGCCTTTTCTGGAGAAGTGGTGTCCTCCTTGGCCTGCGTCCGTGGAACCCAGCAGTGTGCAGTGTCCGTTGAACTGTCTGCCTTGAGATGTCGCCACCAGCAGAGTCCAGATTCACCAGGATGGCCTTGGTGGTGATCCTTGGATTTTTCTTCACCTCTCTCACTATTCTCCTGGCCAGCACAGGTGTCACTTTTGGCTTCCGACCACATCTTCTGAGATTTTCCACAGTGCGGAACTTCTTGTATTTTTTAATAATACTTTGCACTGTAGCCACTGGAACTTGAAAACATTTTGATATGGCTTTATAGCCCTTTCCTGACTTGTGAGCGGCCACAATGCACAGCCGCAGGTCCTTAGTGAGCTCCTTTGTCTTAGCCATGACTGTCCACAAACCAACTGCAGAGAGCTGCTGTTTTTCTCCTGTTGAGTTGATTAAAACAGCTGTTCCCAAAGAATCAGGGTAATTAGGATGCTTTAAAACAGCTTGGACTATTTGGAATGGTATAGAACTTTGGATTTTCCCATATACTGTGACAGTTTTCAAAGGGTATGAATAATTTTGGACATGCCACTTTTTGTTCAAATGTGTATAAAAGCTGAGAAATACTTTTTCCCACAATGATGCCTCTTGTACATCATCGTGTTATCTCCTGGGAGATGCCTGTGTCGTTTCAAGGCAAAAATATAACTTCTGGTTAAATAAAAGTAAATTTAAGTCAAACTTTGCCAGGGGTATGAATACTTTCGGGCATGACTGTATGTCAGGGTGTTTTCACACACACTTTGCTTACTTATGGATTGTTCATAAACCATTAATATTGGAAAGTTCATTCACATTTTCATTAGCATCACTGTATCACAAAATGGCAATGCTCATTTTTTTAATTTGTTGACATATATATATATATATATATATATATATATATATATGTGTGTGTGTGTGTGTGTGTGTGTGTATATATATGTACATAATATGAATCTGCCAGTGCCCAAATTTCATGACGAATCAACTAATAGAAATGCTCCAAAATAGGTTGGAATCAAATCTTTTTACATAGACTTTCATTAAAAATTCAGAGGGTTTTTTTTCTCCTGTAAATTTACCATTTTGGAGATACAAGTTTTCACGTGACAGTGACAATATGCTAAACCACCATTAACAACCACAAAAAGTTCCCCTTTCTACCCAATAAACTGGTAATGCAATGCATCAGGTAGTATATATTTTTTCATTCTGATTTTATGGGATCTCCTCGGTTTGAAAAGGAGGAAGTCTCTGTGACATAACAGATGGCTACTGAAAGCTAGGTGATTTCTCATTGGCCGTGGAGCTCACAGGCACAAAGTAATTACCTGTTTCCAGCTTTTTCAGTCAGGCAGCTTTCTGGCTTTGGGTTACAATTAGTGTAGCTCCACACACACACACACATTGCCTCATCACTTAATTTCCTGGCTACTTGCGTCAAAGTCTTAATGAAGCAGCCTGGGCGAACGAAATGGGCATCTACACCATGTTTGATTTGATATCTTTTGTCACAGCAGAAGAAAAGAGGCACAGCAGGCGAGTCACTAAGCCTCTCTGGATCACCAGGCCTGTGCTCGCAATCAAGAAACTGGGAGGATAAATGAATGTTTGGTATTTGGAAGTAAAAAATTGCCTGTATGGTGAAGAGAGAAGAAAAGAGGCTGCAATGGAGAAGCTGTAAAGACGTTTATGTGAAGAAAACCTAATGTCTGTTACATTGATATAATGTGTGTCTCAGCTTCTGTGTGGCGGCTCAGATTACATGTTTTTTTTGGATGGTGTAAAGGTCCCTGTATATCAAAATGATCAAAACTTAACATTCTTTTAATTTCAAATACTATTAGCAAAGTACATTTAGCATCATTATACATATTGCTGCTGTCAGGCAAAAACCTTGTCTCTCCAAAATGGCAACTTTACAGAGTAAGGATAAAACCTTTTTAACTTTCAATGGTTAATGTCAAAAGAGTTCAGTTAAAGTCATTTTGGAGCATTTCTACTGGTCCATTTGTCATCAAATTGTGACACAATATGAATAATAACTACCAGATTCAAAAATATAAATATCAAGGTGAGAAACCAAAAAAATTGAGATACATGTGACAACAATATACACTTCTATAGTTCTTTTTATATACACCGTATACTTCTTTGGTTTTGTTATATACTTCTATAGTTTTTGTCATATACACAACATATACCTCTATGGTTTTGTTATATACACAGAATACATGCATATAGTTTTGAGATAAACACAATATACACGTCTATAGTTTTTGTGATATATACAATATACACTTCTATAGTTTTTATCATATACACAACATATACCTCCATGGTTTTGTTATATACAAACACAATATACACATCTATAGTTTTTGTAGTGTACACAAAATACACTTCTATAGTTTTGAGATATACACAAAATACACTTCTATAGTTTTGAGATATACACAATATACACTTTTATATTTTTTGTGATATACACCATATACACATTTACAGTTTTTGTGATATATATACAATATACACTTCTATAGTTTTTGTTATATACACCATATACACTTCTATAGTTGTTGTCATATACACAACATATACCTTCATGGTTTTGTTATATAGACAGTACATACTTCTATAGTTTTGAGATATATATGACATACACTTTTATAGTTTTGAGATATACACAATATACACTTCTATAGGTTTTGTGATATACATCATATACACTTCTATAGGTTTTGTTATATACACAACATACACTTCAAAATTTTGTCCATTTCCCAGCTTAGAAAACTAGGATCCAAGTGCAGGGTCAGCAATGATGTGGCACCGCTGGAACAGAGAGGGTTAAGAGCCTTGCTAAAGAGCCCAACAGTAGGAGCTTAGTGGGCCTGGGTATTAAACCTACAACCTTGTGATTAGTATTTCAGCACTCTAACCACTGAGCAACCACTGCCCCAATTAGACTTATAAGGAAAGTTGTCATTTTCTTGCCTAGTCACAGTTTTGGACAAACATTTCTATTGGTCTGCTTGTCATTTTATCACTGAGTAGTTGCTCTTTGTTAACAGTCTATTAAAAAGTTTGATATTTAAAAAGTAATGTAATGTAAGTAGGAGTAACGAAGCTGTTTGCGAGTTAATCAGAATGCTAATTTAACAAAAACCTTTTTCACAGTTTACACTGCTTATATACACTCACAGTATATACAGTGTAGGCTCAATGCAGCCTACTTATAGCAACTATTCTGCAGCAGTACATCACGTATATCAGTGTTTATGCCATTACTGCCCCCTTTTGACACTCTTTGATTATAAGGTCTTTGTGATTGCGAGCACTCCAGCACTGTGTTTTTCATAATCCCCCACAGTCCTCTTTGGCACATTTGCATAAAGCAGAGAGGGGGGGGGGGGGGGGTACAGTTGAGAGTGTGTTGTATCTCTGTGCTCTGCTGGTATTAATAACAAATACAAAATGTCAACAGTTGACTTGCAGCTGACCTTGACTGTCAGACTGTGCCTGCTTGAGTAGCTCTTTTCCAGTGCTGCTGTTTTGTTCACTTTTGCAGATGGTTATCAAATGTGTAGGGCAGTCGGTGTGTGTTTATGTATGTAGTTTGAGTCAGTTTGGTGCTGTGTACTAGTGAATGTAGGCCTGGGTGTTTGAAGCTTAAGGTTGTGTCGACATCTTTCCTTCTCAGATACTTTTGTTTTGGATTAAACAGTAAAGAAACTCATTTGGTATATGTTTGAAAGGTCACACTCTTTGAATCGATCTAGTGTATTAGTACTTTTCTCCGCTTCTTGGAATGAACATCTCATTTATGGGCTGTTGTCATTTTAACATTGCTAGCTAGGTCACCCGACACTAGCAGCTGCTGCAGTGTGGCTGTACATGCTGTTAGGAATTTGCTGACAGAAAACACTGATATGTTGTTGAGTTGAGAGTATTCTCTCGGTTCACTCAATTATTTTTTTTCTCTTAGAAGCTCTTGGGTTACTTTTACTGTATGTTTTTTTTTAATATATTTTTATGGGTTTTTCAAAAACAAGACATTGAATATACAAACACATTTACGCACCACAATAAGACTGAGAGAAGAAAAAAATGAATAAAAAAGCCGGGGGAAAAGTAAGAAAAAAAATATATAAATAACTATTTAATTTACAATACATAATACCAATACTAATACTATATTGGTATCATTATATACATTGATATAACCATATCAACATATATGGTATTATTAACACCACACACAGCTTCATGTCTGATTAGACAAATCCCAACAAAGTCAACAGCCTCGGACCACAGTTGAACCGTGGTTGCCGTGGCATGATGTAATCTGGCAGTGATTCGCTCTAGTATAACAACATCCAAAAAATAATGTATAAACAAAGGTTTTACAAGAACACCCTGCTCAATCCTGAATTTTAAGATTTTTTATCGTATGTTTTGAGTCGGTAGCCATCTGCACAGTGAAGCTCCATCCTACAATGTTAAAAGCATAAGATTCTCAAGGAATGTTTTTAGGTTTCTCATTTTGAGGAGAAAACCTCTTAAGGAGCTTTGAGGAACCTTTAAGGAACATTTTTCTTCTTGAAGGTTCCTCAAAGCAATTTAAGAGGTTCCTCCACAGTTTTCAAATTGAAGATCATCCTACTTCTATCAACAGTCCACTGGCAGCCATATATGCCCATGCCATCACAATGCTTCCACCATGTTTGCCAAATGATGTGAAATGCTTTGGATCGCGAACCCTTCCTTTCCTTTTCCATACTTTCTGCTCTTGAGTGTTACTGATGGTTTGCATTTTGAAGTCATCTCCTTATTGTAAACCTACACAATGAAACATTCCTGACTGGAATAGATGTTGTGAAGTGTTTTTTTCCCTCCAGTATAATAAATTCTGCATTTATTTACTTTGGTTGTGCTCCAAGGTCTTCCAGGCCTGAGCTTTCCAGTGCATTCTTTTTTACCCTTAATCCTTGTGTTGTCTTAAGGGTCAAAAATGACCTGCCAGTATGTTTAACAGCAGAGAATCCCCACTAAAGGATATTTTTCAGCTTGAAATGTTTTACCTTTCCTCAAGTGACTCAACATTAGAGAAAGTAAAACATCAGCTCTGTTCCTACCTCTATGAAAGCTATACACCACCATAGATTGTCCTCGGGTCAGAAAGGACCCTTAGTACAAGTAGTACAAGTATACAGAAAGTACAGAAAGACTACACGCCACATCTTACTCCATGCTTCTGAATATATCCATGCCGATGGGCGTGGTGGTCTTGAAATGAGGTGTGTTCAGGTACATTTCTGGCGTATTGCTATCTTGGCAATAATTGGCTGTCTTGGAAAACAGAGGTGCGCCACTGACTGGCTTCTTTTCTAGGTTTCCTTGAGAGAGCTTTGAGAGTTCGCAATAATTCATAGGCAAATAAAACAGTGTACTGTAAGAGTGCTGACGTGATCTCTGTCTCAGAATAGAAACCTGTAAGTGAGCTCACACTACTTAAAGTAGGACGCGGTACGTCTCCTGTTGTGTGTGAAAAGAATCTTATAATTAAACACACCTGATTTCGCTCTAACGTGGTGATGTTGACTCATCGGCCTTTAGTTAAACCCAAGCCTTGTTCCCTAACACAGGTGCGCATGGGTGGAATAGGCAGCCAAATGGAATAAAATCCATTATTACACTAGGGAACTTTAAAAGGCAGATTGAAAGCTGGATATTGAGCTAAATGCAGGAGGAAGGATCTTTCTGGGCTTTGAGGTGCGCAAAGGTACAACCATTTGAAATGTCTGAATGATGTAGATGGTATCGTTGTTTATACAGTAGATGCATTTTGCGAACACAATTTTAGCCCATGCCCACCCGATTTGGTCCAAGATTAATGCATGTATGTTTAATGTAATTATAAGCTCCTTTGTTTTAAAAGGGGTCCAAGCACTAAGCGCTGGTTTTAAAAGTTGTTATCCATCCTGGTGCACTATATTTGTTGCATATTAATGGAAATCTGTATTCAAGGCTGGATAATTTACAATGAGCAGGGCTGGATGGCACAAGGCAATTATTTTTTGCTGTTGTTTGGAAGCAGCTGTCAGATACCACACAAGAAAATAAAGACTAGTGCAACTAATCCATATTGAGTATTGCTGTGCATCAGGTTGAAGATCTATGAAAACAGGATGCTGTATAGCTACTTGTTTGCCCTGAAGGCCCCCACAATGTAAATTTACTCCCTGATATCTAAACCAATTTTCAACTGTGTACCTGGATGAGTTTTAAACATGCATTATCTAGGCACCAGTCCAAGCTCAAGAAAACTCCTGATAGTAAAAACATGGAAGAGTCTGAAAACAGCCATTATGGAGAAGACAGTAGAAATTTTAAGCGGCAGGGGTGCTATGGCAATTAGACACACTGTGCTATTTTCCGCATGATCATGCTTGACTTGCTTTCTCTGCTTTTACAGAGTTGCTAGATTTGTGATTTTCCAGCACTGGGCTAGAATAAAAAATGACCAAAAAAATGTTGGTCTACTTTTTTCAATGTATCAGTTTATTATTAGTGTATTAATTCTGGTGCATCTGGCAACCTAAGCAGCGAAAGAAGAGGTAAAAGAGAGTAAGGCCAAAAACAGTGAGTTTAAGGCAGCATCCTGTCCGTTTTCCATTTGAAGGAAGGACAAACAAAAAAGAGAAGCACTGGAACTAGACATACTGTTTTTACAGGCTAATACGATTATTTATAGATGATTTTTTATTACCCACCCATACATCAAACCTCTGTCATTGGATTAGGACAACCAATCACTGTAAAACCCTCAACCTCACCCACAAGAAAACAAAAAAAATGGTTTTATAAATTCATAAAAATGAATTCTAAAACAACTGGAATGTAATGAGTATTTTCCTTAACCAAAGGTACTACAGATGTACCATATAAGTCACCACCCAAGCAACATTGTCTATACAGTAATTATTATTATTATTATTATTTTTTTTTTTTACAAAGGTTGATGTTGACTGCTTTTATCATAATAACCCCTTTTCCCCCTTTTGGCAAAGTCTCAGAAACCTGCTAGGAGCGTTAAATACTGCCATTTGTTATGCAGCAGATTCAACCTATTGAATAATTAAGCAACTTTCTTATTACACCACCTTTATATAAGAAATTTGAGCAGCGGAAAGAGCCGGGCTGTAGACACACTATCCAGTTCATTATTTCCTTATTTATTAAGTATGTATAATATATTTTTCACTAGTTGTTTCTAGTAATTAGTTATTTTCACCCGTACCCCCAAACTCCAAACCTCTGTCTGCTGTATTCTCACTCCAGCTCTTTTTTCAGGCACGTGACAGATGCTGTGTGAAAAAGGCAAAAAAAAAAAGAAAAAAAAGGAAAGGGCAAAAACAGAATGAACGTGTAAAACAGAATTGGAAAGGAGTCGGTTTTGAAGAAGCAGATCTGTGAAAGGAGCTTAGATCTCCGGGTTGTCAGTTGCCCAAAGTGGAGGCCCTTTGAAGTGGGTTGTGCAAGACTGGGGTGAGGCCCTGATGTGTTTGTTCATATGGAGGTATCCCCTCTGTCTGAGGGGGTGTACTGGTGTTCTGGTGGAAAGACCTTACGCATCTCTTTTGGATAGTGCAGTTCTCTGCGTAAAAATGTAGGGCCTGCAAGTGTGTGGTATGTATGGTGTGTGTATATTACGTATATATGTGATTATTATTTAATACTAGATACTATATTAAAATATAATATAATATTAAATAATACTAGACTCCATGGCAAACATAAACTCACTATTTATGAATGTTATTTGATTATTAGTGTTTTACTGCAATTAGTATGCCTAAGTATTAAGACACCTGCTCATTCTGCGTTTCTTTCTAAATCAAGGGTATTAAAAATTTTGTTGTCATTTTGGAGCATTTGCTATGAGGATTTGATTGCATTCAGTGACAAGAACATTAGTGAGGTCAGGATTTTGGATGATTACCACCCCACCTCATCCCCACCTTGCCAATTCATCCCAAAGTATTGGATAGAGCACCATCATTTCAGAGAACACAGGTCCACTGCTCCACATTTCAGTACTGCGGGGCTTAATGCCACCCTAGCCCACACCTGGCATAAGGTATGGTGCCAATAGGTTCATGTTTATCTGCTCCAGAAAGTTCTGTTCTGTTGGTAGTACTTCTCTACTGGGACTAGATAAGCTGTTTATGTGCATTTGCACATCTCGGTAAACAATTGGTGCAATTTAAAGTAGCTGAATGCATTCATTAGAAGGACATTTGGGCCTAAATAGCTATTTTATATAATCCAGTCACTACATAACTGTACCTGCCAAAGTTAATAATATCAAAAGGATCAAAAAAGGAAAGCAAAGAAGAAGAAGAGTACTTGAGTGTAGTGTAGTGTTGAGTGTTGTGGTCTCCATACTGACTTTTGTATTTAGTTGAGTCTAAGCTTAGAGGTATCTTTTGGATCCTAATCCTTACAAACTAGCTATTTTTTTTTTTGGTGGTGTATTTTTGCTGAACTTTTGTAAGTCACTCTGGATTGGAGCGTCTGCTAAATGCCTTAAGTGCAAATGTTAATTTAAGAGCATTATTGATAGTCACTTCAACAAGCTAGTAAGCATTAGTCTGAAGCACAGCCTCGGAATGAGCGCTGAAGCATATTCATGTCCTTCACCCAGTCTGTGATGCAGATATTCATACAGAGCCGCCATATGGAAACTGTCTATAACCAAAGGCGATGCTCAAAAACAACCTGGTGCTGTGAGAACAAAGCCTTGCCACAGTTTAACACAGGAGTGTGGTCTGATGAGTCATTGTTTACTTTTTTCTTTCTACATCTGGACAGATAGTGTTTAGAAAAAAGTCAGATAAAGCCCTTTAGTCTGCACTGCCTGTTCCTGACTTCTAAATGTAATGTTTTTCTCTTTTGAAAGACCTGCTCTCCTAACCTGTCAGAAATGATTTTGTATTATTTGATTAGTTTCCATTATTTTGTCTTTCTCAGGCTTTCTGTAAATCATTATTGCAGTCTCTGAAAAATGATTTGCGGCTAACAAGCTAATGATAAACAACTTTGGAATGATTTGGTCTAATGATATCATGATTTAACAGTGCCGTGACTAGTTTGGTCCAATGCTACAGTATAGTATCTAGTTTGGTCCAGTGTTACAGTGTAGTGTTTGGTTTTATTTGGTCCAGTGCTAAAACTGTGTTGGGTTTGATGTGATTTGGTTCAGTGCTAAAACTGTGTTGGGTTTGATGTGATTTGGTTCAGTGCTAAAACTGTGTTGGCTTTAGTTTTATTTGTAGCTAACAAGCTAGTGATAAACAACTTTGGAATGATTTGATCTAATGCTATGATACTTTAACTGTGCCGTGGCTAGTTTGGTCCAATGCTACAGTATAGTATTTAGTTTGGTCCAGTGTTACAGTGTAGTGTTTGGTTTTATTTGGTCCAGTGCTAAAACTGAGCTGGGTTTGGTGTGATTTGGTCCAGTGCTGAAACTATGTTGGGTTTGGTGTCATTTGGTCCAGTGCTAAAACTGTGTTGGGTTTAGTTTACTTGGTCCAGTGCTAAAACTGTCTTGGGTTTGGTGTGATTTGGTCCAGTGCTAAAACTGTCTTGGGTTTGGTATGATTTGGTCCAGTGCTAAAACTGTGTTGGGTTTAGTTTTATTTGGTCCAGTGCTGAAACTGTGTTGGATTTAGTTTTATTTGGTCCAGTGCTAAAACTGTCTTGGGTTTGGTATGATTTGGTCCAGTGCTAAAACTGTGTTGGGTTTAGTTTTATTTGGTCCAGTGCTGAAACTGTGTTGGGTTTAGTTTTATTTGGTTCAGTGCTAAAACTGTGTTGGGTTTAGTTTTATTTGGTTCAGTGCTAAAACTGTGTTGGATCAAAAACTGTGAGTATTTGATGTGACGTGTTAATGCTTTGGGCCAATGTCAAATGAACTGTGACAGGTGTTAAGACTTACATTTTTAATGGCTTAACACCATACTACTAAAAGTGTTTGCCTTTGACTGAATTTCTAAATTGTTACACTTTTCTTTTGTTTTTGTTACTATAGTATTGTATATAATCTGACAGAACACATTTTTGTGGGCAAGGTATCAATCCTGCCGTCTTCAGGTGTGAAAAGGTGGTTGCAAACCCAACTGAAGGATCAGTGATCATTAACCAGTGTGAGCACTTCAGTTAATGGCCACCCCTAATTTAGGACTAATCCAATAAGTCTAACCTTAGACCTTTAAAGTAAAGTGAATTTGGCAGCTTGCAGGTTGTCCAGTCAGGCACATCATGCCACAGAGAAGAGAGATTTCTGAAGAAAAATAGAGTAGTGTAAAATAGAATAAAAAAGGCTGTTGGGATCTATTAGCCTGGAAAAGGTCAGAAAGCTATTAAAGGTAGTCAATTCAAAGGGTCCCAGGAATGGACATCCTCCCAAAATCTCTGCAAGAGCAAAGTGTAAAATCATCCAGGATGTGACAAAGAACCAAACAACTATATCTAAATGACTGTGTTCCTCACTCCATGAAAACCATAGAAAAAACACGGGGCAAGAAAATGATCTATGGCAGAACAGCACAGCAGAGTACTAGAACAATGTGTTTTAGACAGATAAATCTAAAGTGAAGAATTGTGGCTGACATGGGCCCTGTTACGTCTAAAATATAAAAATTGGTTGGTTTGGGATGCAGCAAAGCAGTCCCAACCACCACCCCCATGCTTAACAGCTGGGATTTTATGTGAGGTTTTCATGTTCAAAAGAAGTGTAGGCAGCCTTGGATTAAGGTTTGGATTGAAGTTCACACAGGTGGGAAGTAGGCTAGGTGGGTTCCAGGTGGGAACGGGTTTTAAGTGGATTTGTTCATGTGTTGTTACTTGGACCCAGTTGAAGTCTGGATGCTTGTCTTCCGTGGATCTTAAGGGATGGTGGGTCAAGCCGAGCTATACTTGAAGCTCGAAGGGCTCTTGGTACAGATCAGCTTTTGACCATTGCCATCAAGTACGGAGAGGCTGGTCCATACTTGGCTTTGTAAGCCAGTGAAGATAACATGTGTACAGCCATTCTAATGTTTGGTAAAAATAAAACAATGTACACAATTAAAACAATTGTACTTAATAGGCTGCATAAATTGACCTTTTTTAATAGGAAAAGGATAATGCTAATATTTCATGAAGGTGAGAACACATCCAGGGCCTCTTGCATTGACTAATCTTAAGCCAAATAACATGCCTATGTGCGGCCTGTATGATTAGCCCCACTGCGAACCAGGACGTTTTGTCCACGGGTTCCATGTTGGCCCCACATATGGATGGCAGGAAGGCATCTTCACTGGCCTACAAAGCCAAGTATGGACAAGCCCCTCTGTACTGGCCATGGTCAAAAGCTGATCTGTACCAAGAGCCCTTCGAGCTTTAAGTACAGCTCGGCTTGACCCGCCATCCCTTAAGATCCACGGAGGACAAGCATCCAGACTTTATACTGTCCTGGCATTGAAGAGGTGGAACGAACTTCCTCTGTATGTCTGAACAGCAGAGCCGCTTGCAGCCTGAAGACCCACCTCTTCCAAGACTTCTTAAGCAAAGTGTTGTGCATGTTAAGTTGAGTTGTGGTATTCATGCTGACTTCTGTATTTAGTAGTGTCTAAGCTTAGAGGTATCTTTTGGATCCTAGTCTCTACAAACTAGCTAAGGGTATTTTCTGAGTAAACAGTGAAGCACTTTTGTAAGTTGTTCTGGATAAGAGCGTCTGCTAAATGTCTTCAATGTAAATGCAATGGTTAAATGAAGCAAAAGCATGTGAATGAAAGAACAAAAAATGGCATAATATTGACACAAACAAATATTATAACAACCCAAGGCTAGTGCACTGTTAAGATTTTTGATTCAATGCATCTACAACAATAACCAGGCCTGAAACCCTTATTATTGAGCAGATATTAAAATGATAAGAATGTACAGTAGAGCACAGCACTGTGTTTGTAATGACATCAAAGGTAAACAGGTTTGTTGCCTATTTCTGAACCAGTCACATGTTTCTGAGGCTGAGGTAATGTTCGGTTTGATTTGGTCCTGGATTGGCACAGCAGTGTGTGATTGTGTGTGTGAGTGTGTGTGTATGTGTTCTGTCACTTCATTAGGGGAAGCAGTGACTCAACTCAGGGCTCGAGGGGGCGGAGAAGTCATTTGTGGCGCCCGTTTTCCCCGTCCCCGTAATTAGTGTTTGTGTGTGTGTGTGTTTTGTTTAGGGATGTTGCCCACCAAAAGGCATAATCACAACCAAGTTTAGAGATCACTGGCTCAGAAAATGTAACCAACAGTGTGTCTGCAGTGTTTCACACACAAACGCCTTCTTTGCACTGTGGGGTTCTATTATTTAATGCTGGCAGGCCTGTATAGAATTGTGTGGTGCACTATTCTAGTGCACCATTCTGGGTGTTGGCCGTATTAATGGATGATTGCCCATAGAATTCACCACAATTAACCATAATGCACATTAATTTAAAGGGATCATATCCTATGTCTTTCTTCTATAATTTTTTTTATTGTCCACTTTTAACAAAAGTACTACTATTACTATTACTATTTGTAGGCAATGTGTTTAGGGAAATTAACATTTGTTTTGTATTTCATAAATCATGGACAACATTTCCCCTAAATTCCAAATAAAAAAATTGCTATTTAGAGCATTTATCTGCAGAAATGGCAACTGCTCAAAAACAACTGCCTTAAATAATGAAAATAATTTACTATAATAATTATAGTTCTTTAGTTTAAAATGGGCCAAATTTTAAACTATTTTATTTAAAAAATATATGTCAAAAAATCTACGCTTTAAAATGGATTTAGTACTATATGGACATTTAAACATTTAGGCAAAAATTCATTATATATGCATAATGCACATTTCACTTTGTAGTGCTATTCTGATTTCAAACTGGATGCTGTCAAACAATGCGTAAAATGATACCACATACTGTGCTGAGTTTATTTTAGTTTTATGATAATCATAAATGCTCCAAAATGACTTTTAATAAAATAATCTTTACACTGATTTCCATTGAATGTTAAGAAGGTGTCATACTACTCATGTAAAGTTATGTAGAGTTATAAGGTTTTTGTGTGACAGTGATAATATGCTGTAGTGAGAGTATAATTTGATAATATGGTTGTGATCATATTTTTTGTGCAGTGTTATTTAAAAAACTATATTTCCATATTTTCATCCATTTGAATTAATTAGTGCATTATCAAGGCACATAGTACTGTAAAAATGATAAAGTGATATGCAGAGCTGTTCATCTGAGCAATACATCTGAACAATTATTATTTTTAATTATTATTTATTTTAATTATTATTTGTAATAATTATTATTATTTACGGAAATATAAAAAAAATAGCATAAACACAATATTGTGATTTGAAGAGCGTTAGTTTTAACTGTTGCCAAAGCGCTCATCTAAGAAGCCCAGTATTTACACTTACCATTCAATCACTAGTTTATCTAATCAATCCTTCATTAAAGTAAATGAGGTGAGCTGTTGAACTGAACAAATTCATACATTGACTGGAGTTCACAGACTCTGCTTGTAGGTTGAATGCATTTGGATGGACAGTTAAAGAATTTTGTAGGTGCTTTTGTAGTTAATTTTAGTATAAATGAACAGTGTATAATTAAATTACATATATAATTAACAATACAATTTCATTGTAAAGTATATATCATACTTAATGATAAATGGTAAAAAAGTTTACCACAATTAACCACAATGCACTTTGACATATAGTGTAGAGGTGGTGCATGTACATTATTTTAGCATTTATTTAGCAATGTATTACATGTTCTCCGACTGGAAAGTAGTTGTCTTGGCCTTGGTGTTAGTGTTGTTTTTCTGTTGTATTTATAATAATATGTTTAGTAGCCAGTAATCCTTAAACTCTGAAAATGGTTAGAATGCACAGGATTAGTAATATTTCCCCAGGTGATATATCCCAAAAATCATTGCTATTACTTATAGTGGTTTTCCAAGTATAAACCCTACAGTGTTTAACTGAACTTTACTACTTCATTGGATAATATACACCATATCTTCTGGTCAGAATTAGCAAAATCATGTGGTTATGAGGTCATGTGACAGTGAGTCATCCAGTGCTTCTAGACATTAGTGCTTGCAGTCAAGTCTGGACAAGATCGACCTTGTTTACTGCATAAATAATTAGCTCTCTGTAATTATTCCCTTAGCCTGGTGCTCCACGGTTACTGCGCCAGTCAGCTCTCTCATCTTAGCTGGAGGTCTAGATTCAAGAGCTCCACAATTCTCATCCCGACTTGAGTCCTCCGTAGTTTTTTCCCTGTGCTTTTGTCAAATGCAGTGAACACAGTGGGCGTTACATAAGAAACAATGTTTGTCCTCGCTCTGCTGATGTTGCTCTTTGAAGACCGCGAGATCTGGCTTTTGTGGGTAGCAGTAATCATGGGGCTAGCAGTACAGGTGTTGATCAGATTGAAGATGAGGTGTATATTATGCATGAAGTATGGCCCTCTTTGCCAGTGTAATCACTGCATGGGAAATTATGATGTGTGAGATGGAGAGCTGCAGTGCAGAACCCTCCGTTAAATTGAATACTAGAGCGCTTTTCAAGCTAATATCTATCGGCTGCATGTGTAATGTACTGTTGATTACCGCAGACAGTCATTTCAAACCTGTTCTTACAAAAGAATAGAAAACCTGTTGACCCGAAACATGCTTAGAATAGGAGCCATGGATACCAGCAAACCTTAGAGAATCTGAAGTTAACTGGAGCTGCTTGTTGACTGTGTGTTCTACCATTGTCTGAAAGTATAAGCTGTCGTTTTTCAAAGGTTTATACCTTCAAGATGAAAAGACTTGAAGAGTAGCGGGGCACTGCTGTGGGAAGATTATTGCAACTGGTTGTTGCAGTGAAGGTTCCACAAAAAATAAAAATAAAAATAAAAATAATAAAACAACACCATCAATCCTTTTCTTGGTAACCTTATTTAAAGCTAGCCATGCTAACAGCATGAAATTAGCGTTAAAATTGCTTTCTCAGCAGAACAGTGGTTGACAAATGATCATTTTCTCTTGCTGAAAAAGACAACTGGCTCATTTACTGGCTGTCTAAGGGCTCATTTATGCTCAACTTTAAATATGGATGCAGACGTGGCCTTCTGTCCGTACTCAGCATTCATTTCGCTCGTATTTGTGCACATTCTTATGGATACAGTTGGAACAAAACAGTACCATTGGGAATCATGAGAGCAGTGTAGCCAGTAGTTCAAGCGAAACACGAGCACTGCCATATGGACATGCCGTGTTTTTTGTAGGAAGTATAATATCACGACCTCCTCCACTGTCACCATTTTTGCCCTCTAGTTGATGTATTGCTTAACATCTATGCCTGCGGAAAAAGGATGTGTAGAAATATGTGGGCTGGGACCATTGTTCCATTCTGTACTTTTAAGGGGTCATTAAGTTTTATTCGTCGACAGGAGACGCCCTTCCTCGCCTTGCTAGGCCTTTCCATTTTTCCATATATTTGATTGATTGTATACTGTCCTCCTGAAACCGTTTCGGTTTAGGGTGAATTAGCCAATAGTGGCATATTTCTGAATTGGGGGTGCTTCCTTTTTGAAGATTGCTCCACCCTAATCAAAGATTTCGCTCACATGCCACCACAGCTTGCGTTAACCCATAGCAGTGCTGGCTCAGTGGTTACAGCTCTGAGCTATTGATGTTAGGATTGTGGGTTCAAGAGCTGGGCTCGGCAAGCTGCCACTGTTGGACCCTTGAGCAAGGCCCTTCACCTCTACTCTGGTGTGCCGTAGCAATGGCTGCCCACCGTCACTGTGTGTGTCCAGTGCATGGATGTGTTAAAGGTGGAGGCCAAATTCCATCTGTGTACCAACACTAATGATGAATATGGTTGTCTTGCCTTCACCTACACCAAATAGAGCTTAGCTGTCCCACATTAAGGCAGTTCCCCCTATATCCCCACTCACCCCCCATCTCAACACGACTTTTTGTGAGTGTGCCTTTTTGCTAGATGAAGCTACCTGTTTCTGTGGTGTGGAGAAAGAGTAAAAAGTTCTTGTTTGAAGAGAAGCTTAACTGTGATATTACTCGACGACCCGTTTTCTTGGATTATAACTCGTTCCAGCCCAGACATGTCATCTCCCCTGTCTCTCTCTCTCTAACAGGCGCTGGCATTTCTTTAATTAATATGCTTTTTGTGTGTGTGTGTGTGTGTGTGTGTGTGTGTGTGTGTGTGTGTGGTGAAGCGCGTTTCAGGAGAACTGTTGGACCAAACAGTAACCCTCTAAATGAGCTTTGGGTAACCATGGT